>NW_020655606.1:14161-14599 GCF_003589595.1 Hyposmocoma kahamanoa | reverse complement strand
ATTTTACTTTTTCATACTTACATAGGAGAGTGTAATTAAATGTCAAATATATAACATCATCATTTATTACTACGCCACAACACAAAAATACACAGTAGGTAAGAAAGATAAGAAAAGATGAAGCTAAATTAAAAAAAAATTAAAAAATAAAGTAACAGAAAAAGCCATCAAATATGAATACCTAATTATATAAGAAATTCAGATTTACAGGTATGAAACCCATCGATTAAGGAAATATCATGACATATCTGCACAGACAAAAGATGTTTTTTTGTATTCACGCTTACTTAAATCGTTTTTTATTATTGATATTGTATATTTTTACTATTGACTTTTTCCTTTTCAACTTAGTAAAAAGTGTTCGTAACATATTCAGTACTAACGCCTTTATAACTTAGCATTATTACAATACTATTTTTAACGTCTTTTCAACTTAGC
>NW_020655606.1:0-14151 GCF_003589595.1 Hyposmocoma kahamanoa | reverse complement strand
CTTTTCAACTTAGCATTATTACAATACTATTTTTAACGTCTTTTCAATTTAGCATTATTACAATACTATTTTCAACGTCTTTTCAACCTAGCATTATTACAATACTACTTTCAACGTCTTTTCAACTTAGCATTATTGCAATACTATTTTCAAAGTCTTTTCAACTTAGCATTATTGCAATACTATTTTCAAAGTCTTTTCAACTTAACATTAATACAATACTATTTTTAACGTCTTTTCAACTTAGCATTATTACAATACTATTTTTAACGTCTTTTCAATGTGACGTAGCTTGACATTACAAAGAAACTATTACTTAAATGAAACTTAACATTTTCAGTTAATTTTAAATGTATGTGAGCATTGTGTAACTGTCATCTGGGGAATTAACATTTTTCGGTAGCTATATATATATGTACAGCTTGGAAGATTTAGAAACTTAAATGTGACTTGCGTCTTTTCATTTACTTAAGTGACTGAAATGTGTAGTTAAAACGAAATGACGTATCTATGCAATTACGTCTTGTATTTAACTTAGTTTGATCATAAAAGTGTAGGTACTTACACCCTTTTCTCTCCGATGACGTCATACGTCTAATCCATCAAGGAAAATAAAATAAAATTGTGGCAGATTCGTCTTTTTTGCCGATCACGGCAGTAATGTAACTCATTTTTTGGAAAAGTGTCACATGCGCCCTTTCATTCAAATAGCAGCTGGCTTCCTGCCTGCCCGTATTTTTTTTTACTTAATCATTTTTTAAATGATAAATTAAATTTTTATTGAATGATATTAAATTATTTTTATGTGAAACTACTCCACTAGTTAGTTATAATTATTAATACAAAGAACGAACACTCAGAAAAAGTTCCTTCCGATGATATATGATAATATATGTGGAGGGCACTATAAGTTTCCGGACTGAATAAGAAAAAAAGCTATGAATGTTCAGAAATGAATTTATTGTTTCTCAAAATATTCTCCGTTAGCGTTAATGCCCTTTTTAATACGAATGAACCAATTTTGAAAACATTTAATGTGACGGAACGGAAGAGTGTTCCGTTACAATCTCTGAAACATATTTTTCACACTCTTCGACAGCCTTTTCAAGCGATGAAAGTCGTTGATTGCGTAAGTGGTTCTTAATTTTTGGAAATAAACAAAAGTCACAAGATCGGAACTGTACGCGGGATGGCTCATAAGGCCAACGTTGTTCACCTCAAAATTCATTTGTCGGTCTGACCGTGTGAGAACTGGTATTATCGTGGTGCAAGATGATACGGCGTTTACGGTTATTTTTACGAAGTTTGGTGGAAACAAATGGTCGTGTACCAATCACTATTCACGGTACAACGATTCTCCAAAGATTGATTTGATTTGATAACAGTAGCCACGTGTCCAGTTTTATTAAAAAAAGAAGCAATCACCCGCTTAGAGGCACTTTCCACGCGCGCCACTTTGGTTTCGGCTCATCTCGAAAGACCCATATGCTCGATTGCTGCTTTGTTTTGGGATCGTAACTATAAATCCATATTTCATCATCTGTTACTATGTCCCACACCAAATTTGACGCCCCTTCGTTGAATCTGGTAAGCATGGCATTGCACCAAGTGACGGCATCCGATTTTTGAGTCTCAGTCAAATTGTGTGGGATCCACCGAGAGCACAGCTTTTTCACACCCAAATGTTTGTGTAGTATTTATTGATTGTATTTGACTTATGCCTATGCCTAAAGGTGCCTGAATCTCATGGTATGTCACATGCCCGTATGTTTTGATCATACTGCGCACAGCATTGATGTTTTTCTTATTCACAGTAGTGGACGGGCGACCATCACAAAATTCGTCACTGAGATTCACACGACCGCGTTTGAATTCTGCAAATCAGCTATAAATAGTCGTCTTGCACAGTGCTTCATCGCCAAAAGTAGTTTGAAATCGAGCGAAGATCCGTTGAGCTATTAAATTACATTTAAAATCGTAGAAAATCATACTACGAAAATGTTCACGAGTTAAATCCATGGTGATGTAGACAACCAATTTCTAAAATGACGCCACAATGTAAAAACAAGTGACAGTCAGATGAAACAAACTGTATTCTACAGCCAAAGAGTTCCATTTTCCAATGTTGTAATTACTTTTTAAATATTGTATATGTAAGTGGCCAATTTCGGAAACTTATAGTGCGCCCTATGTATTTACTTTTTACTTATTTGTCACGTATCCTTATTCTATAATATCCTGTCACCATGACGTGTCCTCCCTAGGACAACAACACAATGGTCCATAAAAGAAAGATAAAAGATAATAAAAACTACGTTCACTTTTGTTCGCATTTTAATTTTCACGATGTTATAAGTTTATAGACACTTAACTAAAACATGGTTGCTTATTTTATCACTTTCTTGACGAGCAGTGCTAGCACGACGCAACGGCGCGACTTATGCGAGAAGCGACATAGAATTTCGCTATTCTCAAGGTCTTCTCGCCCAAGTCGCATCCTATCGTTCTGTGCTAGCAACATACTTCTTATTTAGCATTTCATATCTTGAGTTGTAGCTCGTGTCAAATTCATTATTTCAATGTTCAATGTTCGTATACAAAAAAGGGTAAAATATACGGTTGTTTCCTCCAACCGTGTGTCCTCAGTTACAACAATAATTTCAGTTACAGCAGTTAGTATGGAGATTTACGATATAAACAATATGTTGTTACAGTCCTGTAGGTAGTAATTTATTTTAAATTGAATATTTAAGCCAGCCGTGATCATGCTAGAAATGAAAATGTCCGCGATTTTAAAAACGAAAAAGCAGTTTCATTTGCAATAAATAATAAAATTAGTAAATGTACAAGTTTCAAGCTAAGCTCCTGTTATTTGGTACAAAGCTGCATGTTGAAAATATAGTTATTGCTTTATATGAAAGGTAACTTCATGTATTTTTAAAATGATGTTCGTATAGATAGTTTTTACAAATAATTAATATGTTAGGTAAGTTGTGACAAAAAAGAGTTATGGTATACCCCTGTAGCGATTGCCTATGACTATTGTTTCTAAATTACATGCATTTTTAAATATATATTAAAAGTAATTGACTCCATGGCCGATCAGTTACCATGCTGGGCTGCTACGCAAAGGTCTCGATTTCAATTCCCGGGCCGAGAGAAATATTTGTACCTACATTTATTTCTTTCGTGAGTTTGGGTGTAATTTGTAGTTATCTTTATGAGAGTCCATGGCACCTGCGATACAGGGTCTGCCTAGTGTGGGGTTGTGAGTGTGTGCGTTATTGATTATTTGTTTACAATACCTCTCGTAAAAAGTGACCGTCGTGGTGAATTTAACACGTCGAAAAATTATCGTGCTTATCATTAGGACGTATTACAATCCATTGATGATTTTGTTTTCCTTTCCAATGAATCTGTATGACATATCTAGAATATTAATATAGTCAAATTGTAATCCTTTTGTTATATTTTTGTATAGTATTTTGTATGTAAATTTTATACAGTTTATTACAAAAGTTATTCAAGTTTTCTTCATCCGACTTGGTTAGAAATGTAAAAGTTTACACACCGGGATTATTAAATCTTTTATAGTTATCGTGATATACATTAAAGTTGTTGTTCTTTTTAGTTTTTCAATTAGAGTGGGGAACAATATGAATAACATTGTTACTTTGAATTAATAAAAATCTTTTGTTATTTAAATAAACAGACATGTACTGCCATCTTACCTATTTCTGTCGCCAAGCAGTAGTGTGTTGGTGAAATTACAGGCACATGGGACTTGTCAACTTATATGTCTCAACTTATATGTGTAGGGTGACGGGCGCAGTGGCGGTGCAGATTATTGCGATTTAAAATTCTGAGTGGTACTGCTAATGCTATGAACAGGTGTATTACTTGACGCTAAGCACACGACAACTTCTTTTTGTCGCTTAGTATCATAAAAAAATGCAGAAATAAAACAACCAACCGAAGATCATTTCTCATGAAAAGACAACACATTTTCAAATAACCGACCGATTAGATAAAATCGTTCAATTAATTCAAAGCGAATAACCGTAAATAAAATCACAGAATGTATAAATAATTGTCACTACAAATTATCGTTTCGTGTCACGAATAGGATGTTGGCAGATTAACACCTCATTTCGGTGGCGATCGGCCGCGGCGATAGTTGTAATTGCTGTTTGAATGATTGATATATACGTGCTGCCATTAGAGATTGTGTTGCTATAACTACAAAATAAATTTTCACCCTGTATGTCGTCAGCGGTATACCGAGTGAACATTTTGCTTATACAGGATGAAATTATTTCAATATTTCGGTATAGTTTTGATAATAAAACGACGGCCACGAAAAACGTTATCAGATCAAATTGAGAGTGTTCTTAAAAAGACTGGAGCTAGTGAGAACAGTAAGAGGGCCTGTATTAAAAGATTAATAAATTAATGTAAATGAACCAATAGAGGTTTTTAGGTTCGGGACACACGCTCTTGCGTCCCCAACGGAAATCCCGTTGGATTTTGGTGAGAACAAGTATAAGTAATTTTTGATATATTTTTTTATGTAAATGAACTTGGGAGAGATATGTATAGAGTTAGAGTTTTTTAGGATCGGGATACACGCTCTTGCGTCCCCAACGGGTATCCCGGGATTTTGGATTCGCTCTTGTATTCCCACAAGTCAGACGAGTCGTGGGCGAAGGTCACGCCATGCGGCAGGCCAAAGCGTCGATGGAGATACAAAACAGAGAGGAGTGGAGAGAGGGGAGGGAGGCCTTTGCTCAGCAGTGGGACAGTATAGGCTCATAAAAAAAATCTTGTTTGTCGACCCAAGAGCGTGAAAATAAGTATAAGTACTGTTTGATATATTTATTTAAGTAAATATATCAAAAATTAGAAAATCAAAAAAAGAAGAAAGGAGGAAGGAAGGAAGAACATATCTCAATCAGATTGAGAACACCCTTAAACGACTCTCGATTTGACAGTACGAAAGAATGAATGGGCATGTACGAAGAGGCTGATAGAAGTGGAGGAGGAGAAAGAGGTTTGTTAGGAGCGTAGAGGTGGAGGTCCATGGCCTCTGCTCACCCCGGTGGGAGTCAGGCGTGATGATATGTATATGTATAATATCGTCGGTATTTTGTAGGAAAGGCGAAAGCGCTATTTTAAAAATTTTCAGGCGATACATGTTTTATATATTTTAACGACTGTTTTAAAATATTTACATCCTGTTCTAAAATTAAAAAAATGGTTTTAATTAAGTTTAAGTTTTAAAATTAAATTTAAAACAGAACGTAAATGTTTTAAAATAGTCGTGAAAAACTAAAACAAGGTCCCCTGACTTTTTTTCGACGTGGCACTTTCGCCCTTTTTACAAAACCCCGATGATATATAACTTGACCACTAATGATATATAACCTAACCCTGGAGTAAAAATAGGGTCGACGATGGAACGAGCTCGCCCAGAAGATGTCTATTTAGTCACATCCTAAAGATACTCGGGCTGTATGTGTTCAGACACACAATCACAGGCAGAAAATTTCATGTCAGGACTGTGAGCAAAATAAATGATGACGGAAAGCACACAGTACGCCTGAAGGAAACTTTTAATTATGACTGACAATTATGGGACCATGGGCAAAAGTAAATTTAGCACCTGTAAAGAGCACAAAACGGTGGCAAATACATCGATTTAAATCTGTTGTGTTGTTATCGCGAAAACCTCAAAATGAACCTAGGAACAACCCCAAATTTTTCTACATTACTTTTGATTATAGTGGCCCTCCCTACCAACCCTTAGTGTGTACGAGAAGGGAACCTGTCACTTTATTTCATCCGGACGAACTTAAGAACTGTTACTTCAGCTGTACCAAGCACAAGTTCGGTCATGTGTCGAATACTGTTACCACCTAAGAGACTATCTTGCTAAATACCAGCAACCTTGGATTCAGTCGAAAAGCGCGCCAAGCGGCTTTATAGGTGACTTGAATTTACTAGAGGTGAGGCTGCAATACCCTGAACACCGCCTAAAAGCAAAAGAAGAGTGTGCAATGTAATTGCACGATCTGCTTCCGCCTTTCCACAAGGTGGACCGATGACCCGGTGAAGGTTACGAGAATTCGCTGGATGCAAGCTGTCGTTGAGGGAGCAGTTCAGCAGTGGATGTCTTTCGGCTGAAGTGATAATGATGATGATTACCGTCTTCCCTTTCCATCTTCGGGGGACTAGACGTAGGCTGGGGTTCAACCTCTATGTTATGGATATGGCAAGGATTCGTACGAAGCAATTCGCTTCCACATTTTTGTGACGAACGGAGTGGAATTCCCTGCCTGCAGACTTATTCCGCTAGAACGCTATAATTTGAGCCTTGAGCGAGAGTTTAGGTGTGCATGGTAAGATGGAGGTCAAATGCGCACTTATTTTTTAATATAAAAAAAAATTATATCAACACCAATAAAAAAATCTTAAAAACGTTATCTCGAAACTTAATTTACGGCGAATGTAATTTGTTGCAAATTTAAATTTGTTTAACTAAAATATTAATATTAATAATTTCGATAGAAAATTGGATGACTAAACCCAACCCTTTAATTTGACCATATTAATGGGCCATAATCATAATATTGTAACGTTAAATATTATTATTTAAAGGGCGTCATTGACCGACCGTTTATAATGATAGGTTAGGATGTAGGCGTAACGTGCTTTTTTTAAGATTCTGCGTATTTTAGATCGTGGTTCTTGAAAATATAAATTCATTTAATCTGGTCATCCTGAGAAAAGTGGCTGGCAGCGCCTGGATGTAAGCGGTACAAGACCGGGAAAGTTGGCGTACTCAAGGGGAGACTTATGTCCAGCAGTGGATGCGTGTAAGCTGATGATAATGGTAATTATATAGATCTCAGGTATTTACCTACAGCAACAACAATAATAATAACGTACTCGATGTGGCTATCGAGTACGGTATCAATTACTTAGTCTCAAACTAGGAAATTCCCTGTACCATGAGTACCAGAGCATTGGAATTTACTCCGGGACACTACACGGAACACCCAGATCAGAATTATTCTGATTGGTTCATTTCCCAAATTTGTCTCACCGGGTATCGCACCTAGGATCTCCTTATATGGTGCCCTCAGTGCAAGCCGTTAGGTCACCGAGATCACCAAAACTGATATTAAGTAAGCATAAATAAACCTAAAACAAATTCCTAATTTATGAACGTAATTTCTTGGTACCGCAATATAGTACGAGGATCACACTGTAAGTTCCTAGAATGTAACAAGCAAATATTCTTGTCATGGTGCAAAGTGCAATAAATTTATAAGTAAAAAAATTTCATCGAGAGTCGTAAGTCGTTTGGCGGAAATAACTGCTAGGCTTGTGATCACCGGAGGCTTCTACGAGGTGATCTAACAGCTCGTTCTAGAAGTTAGGTTGGCGCATTTAAGCCTTTTGCAGTTATCAGCCGCCCTGACGACAGAGCCTGCGTCGCCCACGCTTGCAAGGACATATGAGGGGACTACAGTATCCACACAGGTTGCGGCCCACAGCTGTCTCCCTGCCTTGTTATTATTTTTTAAAATAGTATTCATTGACAATAATATATCGCTGCATTCAATTGAACCGCACACGATAATTAATATAGAAAAGCTCATATCTCTTCACTCGTGGGATCCTGTTTCCCTTCATCTGTACTAAATTTTATACAAAAAATTTATAAACCAAAACTATCTTATATCTATATAGGGAAAACCAAAACTACTTACCTAACGCATTAGCATAGCTATCCAAAGGGGAACGCTGCCAGCATTTTGGGTACCTTGCCGCAGGGACCCAATCTTATCCACGTTATTTTATCTTAGTTTTTAGCGTCTAGTATTTGAGCTTTTATTATACCTTACTTGTATATTTTAACTTATTGTGTAGATAAATTAACTCCTCATTTAGAAATCGAACTCGGGGCTACCGAAGTCGTCAATGGCAAACCTTCTCCTTAGAGACCCGTGCTCAACGGTGACACGTATAATGGGTTTGTTGCAACTAAGCACGTTCATATGCAAATGTTGTAAACATATTTTCTCAGATCCCAGCACAGAAAGTGTCAAATGTCAAATCGAAAATTACAACAATAAAACACGTCGCCTAAGACATTTTATTCACTATAACGTACGCCGCGAGAACATGTCCTATACTAGCTGTTCACTGCGGCTTTCTCTACAATCGTTTAAGAACTTTTGTGGTATTATTAAATCCACGTGTGATCATAACTTGAACGTGCTTTTATCACATGAAATTCATAAAAATAATACGCACTACGTGAAACATTGTTTTTTTATAACATAAAGCGACGGGACGAACAAGTACAAGAAAAAGAAATTATGTACTTATGTAGGTGAGAGGTAAAGAACCATAAGTGGAGAATAGTATTTTTTTAGTACAGAGCGTTTTAAAGAGAATAGGGATCTTAGTTAGTCATTTCAATTCAAACTTAAAGTCACATATGTTATAAATAAAAAAAACTTATGACGACGCAATTTAAGTCCTTAATGTCTTTTACCATTGCGTGATGATTTAAATTACTTAAAAAAAAAAGGAGAAGGTTCTATGTTCGACGTATATATGTTCACCGATTTCTCCGCCAGTTGTGGACGATTTTGAAATTTTTTTTATTTAAAAAGGTATACTATTAAGGTCTAAGAATCTGATAAAGGGATCCCATAGAAATCGAGAGAAATTCTCAAATTTTATAGGCATGTACAGTGTATTCACCGATTTCTCTGTCAATTACGGAACGTTTTTATATTTCACAAAAAACCAGAATCGTACCTACCCTAAAGAGTATCTAATAAATAATATCAATAAGTGACGTCAAGAACATAATTGTTTATTAAATTTGGAATCCCTACTACTACTACGATACTTAGTGTAACGGCATTAAAAAAATTCGGAAGAGATTTACTAGATTTTTAAGTTACAAATTTAAAATTAGTACACACACCGTTGTGAAAAATTTCATCTATTAACTTTATACCTGCGGAGAAATATAGCTGATGCGTGTTTGCTGCTAAACATTGCACAGAATAGGATTGATTGTCCAGAGCTCCTCAGTAACATTATACTCTAAGTTCCAGTTAAGAACTTTCGTAAGAATGATTTTCTTCATGTTCCATTTAGTCGTACTAATTTTAGAATGAGTAGTTATCTAAGTAACAATCGCAAATAAAAACCTTAGAACTCGTTAGAATACAACAATTAAAATAAAGTAACCAAACTGATTTTGTTACATATTCTGAAAGAGTTGAGCCCAGATATAAATATTGTGAATCGACTTGACCACCCCAGTGGACCATTGGCTTGCACTGGATGACAGGGATCCCGTTGGACCAATTTGGGAAAGGAACTTCTCTAAATTGGTTCTGATTTGTATATAATGGATAGTGATCGGGGACAAATTAAGTTGCTCTGGTTCACAAGAACAAATTACACCGAAACTCACAATACCCGGAACGTCTGCTGGTCTGCCTTAACATGGTAACCGTTCATCCACGTAGGCAGGCAATTGGTATGGTTGCGTGAGTGGTTTTGGTACATTATTATGATTCCGTTATAATTTTTTGGCATAGGTTTTAAAGTACTTACAAGAGTTATGAGCTGGAACGATACTAAACATTTGCTTAATTAAAGTGCATATGGAAAAGTTTGAAAAACACGGACAAATTTTAAATGTTATTCAGTAAGAGTTCGTTTTCAAGAAAAATATTGCATATTTCATATATTTCATTCGTCGATTTGCGAATCGGGAGCCGGTAAATAGGAATTTGCATTCGATATACGGAACGTGCTCGGTAATGTCGCGAACAGTTTTTCTAGCGATTTTAGAATAGAGTTTTGAATTTGAATTAAAATGATTTAAAATTTAAAGTACAGTTACTAAGAGACATGTGAATGGGGTTAACGATGTTAAAAGGTAGCCAAGATGTATAATAAGAAAATAAGCAATCAATTATTCAAGGACACGTCTACATCAACATCATTAACCTAACTTAATAAGTTCGCCTTTTGTTTGTCAAGACAGACATGCAACATTGTCCCGGTTAGTTTACAAAATAAATATCCTCTTTCGACTGTCAATAATTATAATATTTTGACGACCTCCGCGGTCAAGTGACTGTCTAAAAAACTATCTTTTCTGTATTGTCTCGGGTGTGGGTGTTTGTGGTACCGTCGTTAATTCCATCTCCATAACACAAGTTTTTTAGTCACTTACTTTGGGATCAGAGCAACGTATGTCATGTTGTCTAATATTATATTTATTCCCTTATAAAAAAATTGACATGTTGAAGTGTAAAAATTTTATCCACGAAATATGATTATTTGACTTTGACTTTGAGTTTGACTTTGAGTTTGACTTTGACTTTGACTTTGACTTTGAGTTTGACTTTGACTTTGACTTTGACTTTGACTTTGACTTTGACTTTGACTTTGACTTTGACTTTGACTTTGACTTTGACTTTGACTTTGACTTTGACTTTGACTTTGACTTTGACTTTGACTTTGACTTTATTGGAACGTGATTCTTTAAGAATAGCTGTAATTATTATTCAGGCGTCTGTAATTATTATGAGTTTAAATGATGTTATCCCGTACCTATTAAATATAAAATATGTCCAAATTAATGATGAAAAGGGTCCCTTTAAAGCCAAAACCCAAGAAATGGAAATATAACGATCTAACGCACGAGACAACCGACACGCCTGTGGCATGCAAATTTCGGTTGTTGGCGCCATGGATATAGCATGTCATCACAGCATAAACTACAGAAAACGACACTGTTATGGAGCGTACCGAAAAACCTTAATCTCTAACCCTGGCCGACTGTGCCACTACTGAAAAATACCGTCTCTCATTTCAATATTCAAATTTATTTTTAAAAAGAGAAGGGAATCTAAATTAGATAAAAATAATATTGACATATTTGCTGTTCAATTTATACCTAGATAGATAATGGTTAGATGGGTCTCCCATTCGATCCATTATTATTTATAAATATTTTTTTATAAATCAGATTTTTTTTTATAACATCAAGTGAAGGGACGAACAAGTCGTACGCCTTATGGTAAGCTACATGCCTGTCCATAACAGTTGCAGTGCCACTTAGAGCTTTAAATTGCAAAGATTTGAAGGGCACTGAAGTTGATAAGTCCCATGTGCCAGTAATTTCACTAGCACCCTTACCTTTCATTTACGACATTACTGCTTGACGGCAGATTGTTAAACACGCTCTCTAACAGTTTTACCCGCTACAAGCCAACGTTGTAGACTATCGATAACATCCGAGATAAGTTTCGATTCTTTGTACAAATATGTCGACAATGACAATATCTTGAAAGCAAACGAAAAGAAAACCGATTTCATTTCTTCTTTCAATTTCAATCTCAAAGTCTAGACTAGACGAATCTAGTCCGAGTTGGCAAGCGAAAGGTTCAAGAGGTAATCTCCAGTAGTAAGGTAGCAAAGTGCAGGTTGGTGAAATCTGAGGCGGGTCGTGCAGGTGACAGCGCCTAGGCAAATTGAAACCGGCCGGACTCGAATTGATTCACACCCAGCTCACGGATTGGATGGTCAACAAAAAAAAAAATTGCTTAAGGCCCTTTCAAGGCAATTTCAACAGGCTCTACTTAGGCATTCCCTCTTTTCGTTCAAACCGTCACTTGCACACCCCTCACGTACATCCCTCGTGTTATAAAAAGACCACATACAAACTTCTCACTAGCACATCAACCAAAATATTATATTGGTGAAAGTTGCTGTAGTTGAAAGTTGGACACAATCTCACTAGATACCTCGTGATATTGTCACCGATGATGGTACGCTTTCGTCTAATGAAATCCTATTTACTGTACCCTTAAATAATACTAACAATGCCCCAAGAGCCATTCATGCTACAGATAATGACGCTGCGTTGTACCACATATAAATTAGAAGTACATGCCATATGGCGCTTTGAATCGGCACGCGGTGATGGAACGCATGCGCTGCAAACAAGGGGCCAGGAGACGAAGCGGGGAAGAGATGCTAAATCATAGCGTTGCAACTACATAACGCACCGACAGTGCCCGTGCAGTATTGCTCTAAACGACATAGAGAAACACAGATACCGGCAGTGTACTCCAATCCTTTGCTATAAACACTATGAAAGAGGACGCAAAGGGTGAAATGTACCGGACAGAAATTGATATTTGTAATTTTGAATAACTTTAAGTTAATAATAAACAATAAATACAAGTACCATACATAATGAAGGATCACTGTTAAAATAAAAGAAAAATACATTCACACTAGATAAACAACAAATCGGTTGCAGTCACAAGATTTTATTCAAATTTAACATTTAATAAGTGATTGTAAGATCCGATTTTGAATAAAGTATTATCTCGAAATTTAAAAGTCAAAGGAATAGATTTCAATTTCTTAGAACCTGCCTGAACCATTTTAATATATTTAATGTTGTAATGGATGGCGATTACGTATATAAGAAGAAACATAGAATTCAATAAATAGCCAACCAACTAAGAAATATCGTATTTGAAAATTAGCTCAAGTACCAAGATTACAAGAAATTAGCGATCCAAGTTTTGATAAATGTGATATTTAATTTGCTACCAGTACCGGCAGAACGGGTAGTGTCCGGCAGCCGGCGGACGAATTGGCATGCATTGCGCCCAGGCTTTTTACACGCCCGTTCCACGCCCTCACAGTACGTGATAAGCGACAGGCTTAAAGATGCCAAGTTGGAAGCTGTGAAGGTTAATATACTTTAGTTGCTGACAACTCCGTCGATGTAAATATAAGTAAGTATAGCGATGCTGCATCAGCTATTATTGATAGATGATTTGCTATGGATACTTGATATCCTCTATATTGACAATCTAACATGTTTCAGTTTCAGACCATCGTTCAACTTTTCAGTGCTTTGTCTGTCTATCCATAGAGAAACGTAACGGTGACCACGACCATCTTCCGAGATAAAACAGAGACTTGTGTGTATTATCGCATTTCATGAACGATAAAAGTAATTACTGTTAGAAGAAGACATTTTTATATTGGCATTTGGTTATACAATTATTGATAGCTTCACCTGAAGGAGAATGACCTCAGTCTGAATCCAACTAATTTTAATCTATATGCAAATCTAGTATAAGAACATTTACTGGTACCGAGAAATAAATCGTTTCTCATTTCAAACATCCTTGTTTTACAAGTAAATTATAAGAAAGCCCCGTTGTTGGAAATGTTTACAAACGCTTTGTCTATATCTTTTACAGCTGGGTACGAGTCTATTTTTAAGATAAGTTGTAGACACGTTTTTTAAGAGCTGTGGTTGACTTCCGACATGCATAATATTATAACATATACCTCTCGTTAACAACGCGATGGTTTCATCAAGTATTGCTACTAAATATTCACAAATATATGCAGCATGTACATACTGCCATAGTGGACCTTTCATTGAACGCCACTAACCTGATCTGATCTTGGGAACTACATTCTAGTTGGTACAAAAGAATTTATTTCTACGATTTCGCCCAAAACATCTAAAAATTCGCTTTTCACCTATTCATTACGTCATTCCCGCTGTCTCTCCTGCCTTAATATCAAACAGAGCCTAACGTCCTATAGTAAGCACGTCCACCGAAAACGATATCTGCACCACATCTTTGTATTTATATTAATATATTATTATATTACATTGTCCCCTTCATGTCCCCGCGTCGTATTTTCTTGATATTGCCTCTAAGATGGCTGGATTTTCTGTTAGATAGGATCGAATATTATAAGGGATAAGAGTGAAATCTTTAGATCTGTGTGCAGGTAGAAAGTATTATTAAATTGTTGCCTTTCGTTGTGTCAGTACTTCAAAATGGAATGAGGGTGCTGAAGATGTTCACGTTGATAGATAAAATAAGCCTAGTTTAGTTCTGTTCTTATCATATTGATGGTATATACTACATTATTGCGTCTCGGAAATTAGCCACGCTGCTCCTGGCTCCGGTAGCCGCCATCAAATCCCCAAGCGTGCAGGTCTTTGGTCACGCAATGCACGAAGTGAGGTGAACCATCATTTGAATCCGTCAAACTATT
>NW_020655605.1:0-26164 GCF_003589595.1 Hyposmocoma kahamanoa | reverse complement strand
TGTGTGTGTGTGTGTGTGTGTGTGTGTGTGTGTGTGTGTGTGTGTGTAATTATTATATACAATTCATCTAGTTTTGCTTTACGCAATAATTTATTTTCTTCTTGGCAGTCCGTAGTCTTTGCCTACCCCGGAGGAAGACAGGCATGATGATATGTATGTAATAATTTCTTTTCGAACTGTGATAGGAACATAAATCTAATAAAATTCCTTCATTGGAAACACGTACACTCTAGAACAATCTAGAAAAACACTTAAATATTTTACTAAAGAAAATTTATTTACGTTCTTAACTTCCATGCCACATTGGTTGTTTTATTTGCAACAAAATATGAGATTTGATTTCCTTAGTGACTCCACGAAAGGAAGTAAAACTACATTTTAAGTTGTGACGTCTCAAACAAAGGACCGTCTTCGCATCTCTGGGGATATAATTCGTTACATTAGTTTTATGAACAATAAAAATAAAAATGTGGACATAAATAACTTACAAATATGAGCTCTACATAGCAGTTTAAGCAAGCCACGTTGGGACTTGAGTAAAAAAAAAATAAGTTTGGTTTTACTTAGAAAGAGTACGTCCAGGCGTCCAGCTTGTTCGTCCCGTCACTTGATATTATATAAAAAAAACAGTTACTTTTTATATCATGTTCTGACTTCTTACAGCGCGAAGGAGACCCACTTGGGAAGAGATCCATAACCAATAAAAAGATCATATTCTTACTGTAACGTCCCTGTACATACAATATTGTTTCATTAAGAAAATGGTAGTATTAATGTTATAATACGAGAAATAAAAGTAATGTTTTTAATAGTCGTCTTTTTATCACAAATTAGCGGGCTTTAAACAGACACTATATCGCGCGTGATACGGCAATCATCAACAAGCGCCTGTTTCACGCGGTCTATCCTGCGCTGTTAGCATTTATACCGACGCTCTTTCCGTTGTAACAAAATCGAACAAAAAGCTTAAAAAAATTCAAACTGGTAATCGCGCACGGTTGCGCGTATAGGCATTCCCGCGCGCATTCATTAAGGCATATTCAAAATTTGCCATTCGTTAGGTTTAAATTAAAACTATAGTGAAGCAAAAACTTTATTCTAAAGGTTAGGTTATACAACTTCTGCGTACTTGGATGACAATAATCTCAGTACAGAGTTCTAAAAAAACCGACTTCAAAATTACGTGGAATTATGTCTATACTAAGTTTTATTGAAATATCCCCTAGTTCGCCACTAAACAGGACTTGACACTGGAGATAATAAAAATCGGTTCTCACTACTCAAAGTATATGGAGAGAAAAACGCCTTGAATTGGAGAAATAGCAAAATCAACTATTAAAGTAATTTCTCCTAAATTAATGTTAGGCGCTATTTATGAAAATGAATCTTCATGCGTGAACAGCCACCCTTCGAGGTGGATGATTTTCTTCAAAATGAAATGGGACCACTATGGAAGTACCCCCTTTCCAACAAAAAAAGAATCATGAAAATCGGTTCACAAATACCGGAGCTATCGCGTAACATACATACAAAAAAAAGAACATACAGTCGAATTGAGAACCTCCTTTTTTGAAGTCGGTTAAAAATCCTTGATAGTGACCCATCCAGCTCTTACAGATTGTTTCTATCTAAGAAATAAATATTGTAAATGTTTTTTTTATAAGTATATCTAGTGACGGGATGAACAAGCCGTGCTCGTGATGGTAAGCTGTACATAACAATTTAAGTACCATTCAGGCCTTTAAATCGCAAAGATCTGAGGGGCACCACTGCGCCCGTCACCATGAGACATACTCGTAAGTTGACAAGTCCCTTTACATTGTCATCACTGCTTGGCGGCAGAAATAGGTAAGGTGGCAGTACTTTCCTGGACGAACACTTCCACAAGGAGCTCCACTGCTACTAAATGATAAATGTGTACAAATGTTAATTTGCAAAGAGCAGTCCCTGGTGTTTAATGTCTACAGTTTAATTACTTTTCAAAGAATGTACATCTCAATAAACTAATCCAATTTTTTTCTGAGTGTTCGATCTTTGTATTAATAATTATAACAAACCAGTGGAGTCATTTCACAAAAAAATGAATATCAATTCAATAAAAAAAATTAAATACAGTGAATAGCGATTTCAAATTAGGTGACAAAACTTTCATAGATTTGTCATAGATGGCGCTACGTTTAAAAAGTCGTTGAAAAACCAAATAAAAAGACAGCACAACAAGCACATAGAAAAATTCGTGCGGTCCGCTGGTTCGTTCCCTGGCTTAGTTGGTACAGCGTCTGGCACGGTATGCTAGAAGACGTCGGTTCAAATCCGGCCGGATCCAAGGATTTTTTTCTGAGTATTCGATCTTTGTATTAATAATTATAACAAACTATAGGAGTAATTTCAGAAAAAAAATTGAATATCAATTCAATAAAAAAAAATTAAACTAATCCATTTTGACATAAACCTCAAATTATAATTAGGTCTCCTACTTAGATCCCAGGCTAGGTCACTGGTTATATAGAGAGGTTACAATTGGTATTTCTGCGGTGGCATTCGTAGTAATACAATTTAGGTTAAACCCCTTGTGGACACAATAGCAATATAGGAGTACAACTGACTCTTATACTTCCTTTGGTCGGTAATTTATGTCTATACACGTTTTTAGAAAAGTCATATTACAAAATTGTAGACTACATGCTAGATAAAGATGTATGAAAACAAGACATGAGTCTAGATTCCACACAAATATGATCCAAAATATATTCTACAGCATTTAAGTTTATTTGAAAAGAGCAATCCCTAGAGTTTCTTGCTCGTTCTTCTCAGAGAGGTCAGCGAAGTGAACGAGCAAAGCTTAAAAAATGACGTTTTCAAGTGTAAAAATTTTACCTATGGAATAAATGATTATTTGACGAACCTTCCTGTCAGGAACTACGATCTCGCGGTAGTATACCACATCATGTGCGCCTGGTGGTAAGCTACACGCCTGTCTATAACAGTTACAGTACATCGCAAAGCGGGACGGGCACTGTCACTGCGCCTGTCACCCTGAGACATAAGTTAACAAATCCCAAGTGCAAAATAATAGTATTTCACCAGCACCCTTACCCTTCAAAACCGGAACGCAGTAATGCTAAAATGACTGCTTGAAAGCAGAAATAGGTAAGGTAGCAGTTCACTTTCAACTGATACTAAAAATGTAATGTTCTTTTAAAATTGGAATGAATGGAACCCTTAAAAAAGAAAAAATGTTCCTTCATTATCTTGTCCGAAGCGCCAGCTAAAATTTTATTTTAAATACTTATTAATTTATTGAATTCATCTGGGACAGGGGATTTGTCTTTGTCATATTATGGCGGTCACCGACCTCGGAATGTTTAAGTAGTCCTTTCTGTGCCCGTCCGTCCGCCCGTCTGTCACAGGCAATTTTCTAAGAATTTATTGTTACTCTATTTCTAATGGCTTTTTGTTAAATATCTGCACTTTATGATGTTCAACTTGTTTTCATTTCAATTAATAATTTTGATCAAAAGTAGTTGTAAAAACCGGAAACATTGCCAACTTCCTAGAGCACTACGCTTCAGGGCGCGGTCTTTGATAAAGTTTTCAAGCGCATTTGTAATATTATTTCCTTTATTTATTTACTTTGCAAAACCAACATAATTTTACATATTCTAAACATCACTGAACCAAAATGGCGTCTTGTACAGTTGGCCAACTTAGAGATATACAACTTTTTTGATTTGGCGGCAAAATTGACAGATGTTTCATAGCAAACGTCAATCGAAGGCGGCAAATTTATAATGAATCGTTTTACGCCTGAGAAACGTGTTTTTTATTTGTTTTTATTTATTTATCCTTACAATGACGTCATTTTTACAGATACAGCTAAGATTCTCCCAAAATTCGTAAAAATTTATCGGAAGAGTTTGGTTGCTCCTACGGTCAATGTTACTATCGCATAAAATTTTCATTCAGTTACCCAAATTAAAAAAAACTATTTAAAGGTTTTATGCAAAGGATCGTCATTTACATAAACGGGAAGAAATAAGCATCTAATTTTCGAAAGAAACCTTTGCACCTATTTTCTAAATTATTTTGATTTAAAAAGGTATACGTCAAAATTGGCCAACCTGTATAACATATTAAATTAAAATTTTAAACGACCCCAATTCAAAAAGTTCAATGAAGTCACCGTTCTTAAGCTCGTCATGACAAATTATTTGAATCCCTAATTCAATTTTAAAGATATGGTAGCTAATATTTTATCCAGAATGACATGCAATACAATACACATAACATTATCTTGCCAGTTGGTCACTGAAGACATTGAATGCGTGACCACCGAACGACAACTCACAAGTCTTATACTAATTTCGTAAACTACTTACTTGCGTGCTTTAGAATATAAGTATTGCCATCTATTGGTAACCCTTGGTACTAAATACGCAATAGTGGCATAGTATGAGACAAATAGGGTAACTCCATACAAGCACGTATTGTACGTACGAATGCACACATTCGCTTAATTTAGCGGTGCGCTCACGTTGCATAGTCTAAGGGTCGTATTTTAGAACTGTATTCAATGCTCAAGTCAGGATTTGAGTATGGTTTAAAGCATTCGAAATCATACTCAAGTCCTTGCCATTAGGGTCGTATTTTCAGTGCTTGTGTTTCCAGTGCAATCCTGACTTGAGCATTGAGTAGAGTTCTAGAATACAACCCTAAGTCATCAAACGCACCACTAAGGGCACACAGTCGCGCGACTGAAGGGCGAGCAAATTTTTAGTAATGTTTTATCTTTCGACTCAGTTACGCGATGGATTCTGACGAAGGAACGTTACTTTTACCTAGTTCTTGGGGCACATACTTCACATATAGGTATTAAAATGACTCACCTGTTATGTTTTTTAAATTGTACTTCAATGGCGAGGCGTCCATATAACTCGATTCCCACCGGCTTGCCTAAAATTTTCAACGTATGTTCAAAAGACAGCGACTTAAGAAAAGTAAAACGCGGTCTTACGCGAGTTAGTTTATTGTAGTCTCAAGTCTAGTACAAGAAGAACCTAGAGTATTATTACAATGAAGCTTATGTAGTAACAATGTACGTACTAAATGTTAAAATTCTACAATTTAATAACTAAGGAAACGAAAGGCCTAATCTAGGTAAAACAACATCTGAGGATGCTGAGGCAGCATCCTTAGCTCATCCCTCCTTAAGAACGGGTGTAACCTGGGTTCCCTACCTTTCCCTAATAAGGGTGAAATTAAAAGAAGGTAGGGCGGTTAACTATTTTAATAAAAAATGAATAAATCCCAGGGTACATAAAAATTTATGATTACGTGGGCTCCGGCCTAAAGGTACGGATCGTTAGCACTCCCGGGGTTATACACTCCCCTGGGTAAAGGCCGGCTGGAATGTAGATAGCCGGCGCCTTGTCGAGTCGGAGACGGAAGGTGTTGAAGAAGGGCTCCGACGGGAAGTGAACCCGGAACTGCGGCTGCCAGGCACGACGCGCGTCGCTTGTAGATGGTGTTGGCCACGTAGTGGCCGAGGGTTTTAAACCCTAACGGAGTTCCTGTAACATGTTACAGTGCGGGTATACTGCGCTGCTGTGCACGCGCCCGTTGCGATTCCGTCCCGGCAGCTTAAGGAATGCTTTACCCAATGAGGGAACGCTTACGTATTAATCCTGCTGCCGGGAGAAATCACAACGGAATTTAAACTGAAAAATAAAAAAGGTTAAGTACTTGTGGGTAGGCAGAAGGCACCCACAAGCAAGAACAAAGCTAAATAAAACGAAATAAATACAATTGTGAAATGACACGTTGACTAAAAGGAAAGTTCAAAAGGTCAAGTCACGTAAAACCGCGTGGCATCGCATGTGCCTTCGTTAATTACGCGGATTCGTCAAAATTAAATAACTGGCTGCTGGATTGTTGCTGCCAGCCGTAAGGGAACGTATTTGTTTGACCTATGGATGTACAGGAACCGCGTAATTAACGAATGCACATTCCGCGACCGCCATTTTACAAAAATAGCGAATTACGAAAATAAGTGGTGTGGTATTGGAATACTCACCCGAATACGGGAACTTCTTATACTCACAAGTTGTTAATATCAAAAGCAATTGTCGTAGTTGCCGAAATGCGGATTTATATTTGCAATTTAAGTATTTAGGAGCGCGCGTAGGCGATGCCGGCTCGTGAGAAATGTGGCGCGGACGCCGTCGCAACTCCTTTTATATGCGAGCCGCAGAGAATCCACGCGTGAGCATTAGCGCTCGTTTAACCGATTACGTAAAAAAAAAAGGGTATGTAACGTTTTTCGTTACACGGGTTTTTAAGAATTAATAATTGGTTTCTGAAAAAATCGTTTATATATATTCGTTTATAGTATATAGAATATATAATAAACAAACTTAAGGTTACGTATAAAACTATGGTCCATATATTAATGTTAAAATGAAAATAAAACTCGAGAGATGGTTCACTGAAATCCATGAGGTGAGTAATGACCTTTATTTCACCAACGTGTATTCCTCGTAAATCTACTGTTTTTTCTTCTTTGATGTTAATTTTCTGGAACTATTCGCACTATTCACTAGTGCGTATTGTCGTCTTTAGCAAGTTGTAAAGCAAGGGTGTAGTGTTGGTTGTTGCTCGAATAACTTTGTTGTGAACAATTGCAGTAGTGCATTGTTCAGCGGTGTTTAGAAGGTATGTCCCTTGTATGTTGTGTTTGTGAGCTTGATTTTCACAAGTTTCTGTTATAACCAGATTCTTTTCTGCGAAAATAACCAAGAATTGTCAGTCACTGTTGCATTCTAATATTTTTAATCTTGATCCGCCTTGAAGAAAATTCGGTTAGATTTCTCTATGGGATAGTTAGCGAGTTTATCATCGTTACAAATGAACAACTGCTCGTCCATGTCTTCACATTTCTGCACTACGTGTCTGAAGTACATACCTGTTGTAATTTTGATTCCCATGCCGTGGATCCCTTGTACCGTATCTTCAGAATATACTCGTAAACTCGATGTTCCTTCGACGGTGCCTCTCCTTGTCTTAAGAAATTTGTAGGTTCGCTGGCCACCTTCCAAGTGTCGATACACACGTGGAAATGCGTAGATGAATCCTGGCGACAGTCGTCTCCTTGATTCTCTTCTCTCGACGTTGGCAATGGCTCCGCTGCTCGATGCGCTTCTACTAAGACGGCTCAACCGGCTGCGCCACTTAAGGAAAAGTAAAACGCAGTCTTACGGTAGTTAGTTTATTGTAGTCTGAAGTCTAGTACAAGAAAAACCTAGAGTATTATCACAATGAAGCTTATATAGTAATAATGTACGTGCTAAAAGTTGCAATTCTACAATTTTATAACTAAGGAAATGAAAAGTACTAATCTACTTTCATGCACGCACGCACGCACACACACACGCATGCACGCACCCACCCTCGCACTTACGCACACACACAATGCCATAAAGTCACACACTCATCCTATATAAATGTATATATAAGGTAATTGGTATTGAATTAAAAATAGAATGAATATTATACATTATACAATATATATATAATCTAATATAATAATATAAAAATATGAGGAGATAAAATAAAATAATGTATTGTATAATAATAATAATTTTTGATAATATGTTTGTTTGATAATGTGTTTAATAATATGTACAATTTTTCAAAAAAAAAAAACCTTTTAATAATAATAAACAGTAACAATGTTTTTATCGATTACCTGCGGACAGGCTTTGCCTAGTGCAGGAATCGTAGGAAATTCTCTGTACGCGATATACGCTCCAATTGAGTTGTGTTACCTGGTTCTTTGTCGTAACTAAATTGTAATGTGCCTGCCAAAGTTCATTTGTAAAATAAATTATTTGTATTTTTGTAGGTAAAACAAACATCTGAGGATGCTAAGGCAGCATTAAGGCATATTAAAAATCCCACCACATAAAAATCGTACATTCCAAATTTCAAATAATTCATTAATAAACGCGTGCGTAAAGTTCTTGATAATACGACGTATTGTAGCCTTCCCGGTGGATCTTAACCAATGACAGGACGAACAAGCCGCCATCGTCCCGGCATTTATTTCATTCATGAAATCAATTCGCACACATCAAAATAAACGCACACATTTGCAATAATGGAATACGACCTAATAGTGGCTGCCCACAACCCGAAGATTATCCGGTCATCGTCGAATAGCGTTCACGTAAATTTAAATCTTATTTCCACTCAGTTACGGTTTATTTTTAAACACCTATGACTTTGTCGATAATCGCCAACTTACAGGAAAAAAACTTAAAGTTAATTCCTGTAAGTTGCCAGCTATGATATTAATACAACTAAATTAGAAATATGATTTTATTTGTGCTTTGATCTGTCGTGAGTTCTACTCAATTTATTTGGGTAATAATTTTTATTAAAGAACATATTATTTGTATTTAATTTTTACTCGCTAGAATCAAAGAGACATAAGATCTCGAAACGCTTGATAACTGGACACTGTTGGAGTCTGATGCCCGCGTATTTAAATATTACGATTACGAAGTTGTTGTCTTGAAATTTGTGGTTGTATTGTAATTAAAATGAAAAGAAATGGAACATAGTTTGAAATGCTGGTTAATTTCATAAGACAGTGAGTGTTGTGAGTTGGCCTTCAAATAAAAAAAGTCACTGCAAGCAATTAAAGACAAACAGTATTGTAGTCTCTAATTATTTTTTTGTTTATGTTTATGGATATGGGGAATTTAATAAACCCACCAAAACACTCAAGATTCTGCTAATACTGAAAAATATTACTGAGAGGTGCAAAAATGTAGGTTATGCATATGCAACTCAAAATTATGGATATTAGCTTGTGAAGCCAATTACTTTCGATTCGCTTATAAGTCATTACATTAATTTACTCAACTTAACCTATTTGGTGGCTTGCTTTTCTATTGTATAGAAGGAATTAAACCTTAAATGGTTTTTTGTAGGTTTGAAATTATTTAGTATGGAGTGATTTAAAAATTAAAATAATTTCATACCAAATCTTATATGACAAAAATAACAAATTTACGCGTAAATGCATACTCTCGCAAGCCAAACGTCAAGTGACAACTACATAAATTGTGTTAATTCTTTTGAAGGTGAAATTTCGAACATACAGTTTCAAAAGCCCTTGTAATGCGCTTCGAAACTTTTTACGCTGTGTCGTGGTTTTGAAAACGAATTGTTCTGCATTTATGACGGAAAAATACTCGCGAATTCTGTTGCTGAAATTACGGTTTTAACGCTAACGCGTTCGATACACTTGTTGCGACGAAAAATGTACTCAGACTTACGTAAAGAACGTAGATGTTAGTACACAGACGTGTGCATTCGTGTTATTATAATTAGTAGGTGCAATTAAAAATTAAAACTGCAAAATTTGCTTCATCGTCGCGTATCGAAAGTTTGTTTTTAAATTTTTAAAGTAATATGCTGGCATTGAATTTAACAGTGCAACACAATAACCATATAATCTGTAAATATGTAGTAAGTTATATGCTAATAAGTGTCGTGTTTAAGTGTTGCCAAGATGCCTTTTTAACGGGAAAAGAAGTTTTTGTTAAGTGCTTTTGATTTTGCTCCGGCTTTACTAACGACAATTTTCACGCGTCGTCACTGTTGTACTTTCAGTTTCAAAATTGTCGATAAATTTTGTCATGCCTTTTTTATCTATTTATTGGAATGACGGAACTGCTATCCCATTATGCAGGGTTTTACATTCTTTATAAATTCTTCAATTCGACTTAACTGCAGCTCGATTGTCGCGCGGCCGCCGCGCGATTGCGACACGTCTAACAGTGGCTAATTTGAACGCGACGAATTATTATAGAGTTGAAGGGGTCGCTCGGTGTTTAAACAATGACATCAAATAGTACACGTGTTTATAATGGTTTCAACAATAGTGACTTAAATTCAAAGTTGTTCAGGATTTCATTTCTATTTCATAATCATACTTCCATAATCGAGATACCAACCCGAGTTGCTGGTATTTACCCGCTCACGCGATGCGCTCATCCTACCGCAAAATGGCGGCTATTTGGTTTCGCAAATTAGAAAATGATTCAATACAATTTAAATTCAATTCAATACAGTTTAAATACAAGTTTTTATAAATAAAAATTATTATTCTGCATTGCTAAATAAATACCCTCCGTACTACAACAAAAACATCTCAAATAAAATGCAGTAATACACCGCAAATCCTGCATTTAAAAAGCACTAATGCAATTTTTGGTGTACTTGGGTAAATATGATAATATTCCGTTTGAGTGGTTCTAACATTTACCATGAAATTACTCTTTAAAGTATAGTTTATAAACATTTACATTCAGGGTAAACTTAAAAAACGCTACTTACGGTATGTTTTCAATAAATAAACACCGAAATCACCAGCCCAAACAATAACACACACGATTGTCGTGACGTATTTTTGAAGTTGTTTATTTTTTTAAATGACAGATCCAGGCATTAAACACTTTATGGTTTACTAGAGTAGTTACCGAAATAGCAATTAGTATTAGTTCTTTTACCTGTTATAACTTCGATATTCGATAAATCGGTATAAAATCATCACCGGCACCTAGGTGTGGTATGCGTCTACGGCTGCATGTATCGCGTGAGCGGATAGATATCAACATGCATGTAAGTACTGCATTTAATCACTGTTATTTCAATCTTCTTATCGTATCGCATATATATAACATAAATTATAATGCTGGTTATCGTGGTCAAAGGATTTATCAATCGGCGAGTATTTTACGCCCAGGTCATGAATGGCAGGTGCGTCATGCGCGGTAGCTCCTTTCGTGCCCCCAACCAGGATATTTCAATATAGCACGAGAATACTATCACGAACTGATTTATATTTTCAAATTATGTTTACAACCTGTAGGTACAAATAAAATATTAATGTGACAACCCTACGTTCTGAACGAAGCGTAGGCATTAATGCGTCGGACAGGCGGGAGTTGCCCTACTAGTTTATTATTCTATGATAGTGGCGTTGCAAACATTTTTTAATTGATAGCATAATAAGGATTCAAACTAGATGAATCCATTACTAAAACGATGGCAAACTTTATTAAATCTATAACACTTTAATGCATACATTTGGGATGGACCGCATTATAAATTATTCGGTGAAACTAGTCAAATGGACTGAGAGGGTAATTTATTCAAAATGTACTACATTTAAGGCTAATGGGAGCACGGAGAGATTGTGGTAAAGGGTATAAAATGAAAACACAAGATAACCTCGTTCCCTTGCTTTTTTGTTTATAAAAAAAAAAAACTGAAACAATTACTCTTTACCACTGGAGCCGCAGAAATACACAAATTGTTATCTTGTTTTTTCATTTGTTTCTCTTGTATTATTTTTGTTTATCTGGCAATGGAGATATAATGGATAGAATTAAAACGAAAAATTGATTGTCAATGTTATTAGAGTAAGCTCTAAACAGTCAAGTGAAATTAAGTGATGGAACAAACACGTCGTGCGCGTGGTGGTAAGCGACAAGCTTGTCCACATCAGGTGCAGTGCCACTCAGAGTTTTAAATCGCGATCTGAGAGGAACTTCCATTGCGTCAGTCCCGTGGACATAAGTTGAAAAGTCCCAAGTGTTTGTAATTTTACCAGCATACTTACTCTTCACTCCCACAGGGAACTTTACTGCTACAGAATTATCTACGGTTATTTAAGGAACGAAACATTACAAACCTAGGTCTAAACTCCTTTGTAATTCTCGTAAAAGAATTTAACAACAATAAAGCTCAATTCACATTGCCGCGATACGGAATGAAAGCGATTTTTAACTGACTTAAAAAAGAAGGATTCAACTCGACAGTTTTTTTTTGTGAACCGATTTTGTTGATTATTTTTTATTTGGAAAGAGGAAAAAAATATTCCACCTCTAAGGGTGACAAACTAGGGGATGAATCCAGTTTCGTGCACTGTCCGGTAACCGATTTCAATAAAACTGAGGTCGGTTTTCTCTTTATAAAAAAAAATATTTTGTAACGAAATTGTACACAGTATCATGATCTAGTTAATTGTGTGACGTACTGTAACAGGGACGTAACTTGGGTTAGCGTGAGGCTCTTTTTAAAGATAAACAGGACTATATTCATGAATAAATATTTATTGCGTATTTTTAGATCGAAACTTTTTTATACAACCAAGATATTCTTCTTTTTCCGTCCTATTTTTTTTATATAATTCTAAACACAAACCTACGTTCATTCAGTATTTCTAACTATACTGCCTAGTCTACAGTACAAATTAGATACGATAGCTGCGGGAATTTCCGAGACTGCTTTATAAAGTCTCCAACCCACATTGAGTTGTGCCAGAAGCCATAGGCAACCACACTGGCGTACTAATTAAAAGAGTCTCCTTAAACGCGTCACTGTGTTCCTGGACACAGAATAACGTCAGTATATTTGTTAATTTATTAAAATTAAATTTATATTATTAAATAATATCTCAAAATGTTACATAACAGGTTTAAAGGCGTAACCTTATGGCAAAAAAAACTATTTAAAAACAATAAAAAATATTAAATACGACGCTCTCGAACGCTCTACTGCCTCCTGATTGTTATTGTTAAAATAGAAGAGGCACTATTTGTTTGTTTTTGTTTAGTAGCGTTTGTTTGGCTTAAGTTTGAGTTTTTTGTCATAGATTGTTAACAAATAATCTTTAAATATTCGTTGTGAATCTTTATTATACTCACTTTAAGAACCTTTATCATGCAACGATTGCATAAAATATTATTAGCAGTTTGAGGATCTTTATTTTTAAGAAAATAATAAAAAAATATAAATCTACAAAATATTATTAACGGAGTGTTTTAATGGCCCTATTATAATGTCACTAAGTGTAAACTCAGAGCACGTTGCTCAGAATTTCAGTACAGAACAACCGGAAGTCCGGAAATGTCCGAAATGTTCCGGACGCGCCATCGTGATAACGTCACGGGGTTTAAAGAATATATCGTTCGTTCTTCGGTTCGCACTTTTCGTCACTGTGGTGGAGATTGATAGTTATTTTCACTGTTTTTATTTTCAAATTATTATTTTAGACTCTCGCCTCTCCCACGCCCTAAAACCCTCACACTGACACATAAATTGACAAGTCCCACGTGCCTGTAATTTCATTGGCACCCTGACCCTGCAAAACCGGAACACAGTAAAGCTCACATTACTGCTTGGCGACAGAATATAAGTAAGGTAGCAGTCCTACCTTGAACGCACTCTTTCACAAGGAGCTCTACTGCTACAAACTTTTTAAAACTAAATTAAACTAGGTTGGTTATAAAATACGACTTAGCAAAAGCTATGACAGTACTTGTATTATTTCCTAAAATTTAACAAAAAATAAGCACCATGATACCTTGTACCGACTTCACTACAATAAAAGCTTAACAAGGCTTTGTTATTAGAGCGTTGTAACGAGAGGACGCCCTCAAAATTCTCTTAAAGGGCAGAAAAAGCCTAAGCCCTTAAAATAATGTTGGGGGAATCTGTGAACCAATTCCTTCAATCTCCGTAAACATATTTTGCATTGCAAAACAGTGCCACTGTCACAAGGCGGTGCTTGTGGTTTCCAAACTTTTTGATCAATTGTACCCCAGACACATATATTCTGTCAAGAAGCAAACGGAAATTGACCTTTTCAGTAACATGTATACCACGACTGCATTCGGCTTGAATACTAAGCATTGAATGATTCACACGCCTATAAAATTGATTTCAAGATTGAGATTGATTTTTTCTTTTCTCCCATAGGGTATGCTTGCAGAATAAGTGAAAAATTTAAAGAAAAACGAATAGAAACACACCTTTACCCGCCCTTTTCTCTGGTTCTTGGCCACAAATTCCTTTTTCTTCTTCGTCCCTTACTTTTCTTCTTTCCATCGCCACACTCCACTAAATTTTTCAAGCGAGCACACGTGCTCAACTTGACAAGAAATTCTAACCAGTTAAATCATGTAACCTAACTGCTTGTAAAATATTATATTTGTAGTACCATTTTAAATCATGTTACCGAACTGCTTATAAAGCATAATATTTGTAGAAATTACAAGTCCTGTTGGGGTAAGTTTCTTTTTTACCATAACCTGTATTTAAGTAGGGGGAGTTTTTGTACGATTGTACCTGTTTTATATCATTATTTTATTACAGCCTATACGACTTTAGTTTACCTGCTCTTTTCCCTTCCTGTACTTTTTATTTCTACAATAAAATTCATATAATTACGCAAGGCCCGCGTAATTAACTAGAAAGCTCACGTCATTTCAAGTCACTTTTACGTTTAAGTTTTCTTCCATCAAATATTCTTTTGTTACTTTTCCTGTAGTGTATGGAACAGTAACACAATAATACAACTGTATCGGACTGTATCAATGGGGTGCGGCTAGGTGCTATTGAGGGGTGAATGATACAAAAGTAAACATACTTACAGTTTATTTGAATATCAATATACGGTTACTACGCAAATAGAGACAATATTGACAAACAGAAAGAAAAAGGCGCCGAAAACAAGTAAATTTCAATTTAGAATTTCGATATAAAAATGAAACTAAACTGTTAAAAAGACTACAAAACATATTTAAATATAAAAAAAAGTTAAATATTGTTAGTAGGATGCTTACGTGACAAGTTGTAATACTTTTCTTTTTCATTTAAGTGACGGGATGAACAAATCGTGCGCCTGTTGCGGGCTATGTTGAGTGTGTGTGTTATTATTATTAAAAAAATAAAATAAAAAAATTGCTGGTAACCTATCACAAACTCGAATTTATTTTTTCGGAAATAACACTTTGGAATTTTCATTTCCCCGAAAACCGAATTATATTGAAACCGTTGTTCTTTCAGAATATTTGGTTGTTTATCGCAAAGATACGATTAGGTTAAGTTAGGTTTAAAAGAAAAAAAAAACAATTTTCCTCTAAAAATTACTTTCGAGGTTATGAAAATTCAAACAAACGTTAGTTCTGGAAAATGTCATTTTGGACTTCTGATAAATAAACCTCCTAGGTCTCATCTATCTTTATACCAAAATTCGTTAGAATTAGTTTAACGGTTTAGGCGTGAAGACGTAACACACAGGCAAAGTTACGTTCGCATTTATAATATTAGTTTGGATGATGATAAGAATTGCAATACAATTTCCATGTTGTGTTGCAGCACCGGCTAGGTTGGAACAAACTTTACTGAAAAATAGAATCTCATTTACGACCTTTCTGAATAATTGACCGATGCTCTTATGTGCAAAAGAGATAATAATTGTAAATAAAAGGGAAACTTATACCCACCATGTTGAGAATCGCAGGACACGACAAAAGTCCATAGTGATTATAGGGATATCTAAAGAGTCTGTAGATTGAGGTGTAAGGTAGCTTTTAAAGGACTCGTTCATTGCTGTGCATCTTGGTTGCAAATAGAATCACCCATGTCATACTTGTCTTAAAAAGCGTATCCTGTATATTCAACGTTTTATGATAAGACTGAGCTTATTTTTGGAGGTGGTGTTTGTGACTGTGATTTTGCGTGTGTTATTTATTTTAAAATTAACTGTTTGAAAATCAATGTTTTAACGGTCATTGGGTTCGCAGACCAGCAAATTAATTTCCTTCCGTTTTTATTAACATAGATTTGTGCAAAGAAATACTTGATTAAGTAATTATCACTGTGACTGCTCAGTATGATAACTTTTTTATAAAAAAAATTGACCTCAAAAGTTCGTAGAATTACATCTATTTGCTAAGATTTATTACAGGAAGGAGTGATACCCCAGGGCATCACTCATCCCGCTGCCGAAACACCTCCCTCCTGGGCATGATCTACCTAGGCAAACTTGGAAGTCCCTAAATAGCCCGCGGACCCAAGTCGGCCGAAGCAAGGAGTGCATCACGGGTGTGGTTACACCTCGGAGAGTGCATGTCTGTGTGGTGTCTCTCCTCAGGCAATGGCACATCTTTTGCCCTGTCCTACGTGTCCCTAGACCTGCACACGTGAGAACCTGTACAACGCCACTGATAATGCTATCTCAGTCGCTAAGTATTGGTTCTCACAAGTATAAACGTCATAGTCGATACGCCAAGAAGATGAAAAAGTTTTATTGTAATTTAGAAGAGGAATATTAGCTTCAAATTTAAATGGGACCAATACTTGTATCTTCGTTCAAACAAAAAAAGAATCATCAAAATCGGTAGGTAGTCGGAGCCGAGGTTCTGGTAGTACTCTTTACTTTTCATACCAGCTCTGCTGCGGAGCCAGCTTCTTGCTGATGTGCTGGAGATGGGATGGGGCAAGTGAGTCGACTTACGTGGCGTCCCACACCACTGCCAAGGGCTCAGTGTCATTCCGTTTGCCGTCACTTCACAACATGATTGGCTCGAGTACAGCGGGCACGTTATTTTAGCTACGGCCCGGCGGACGATGTCAGAGGACTGCATGCTCCATCACGTAGCAGGAAAGACCGTGGTGACCAACAACATTAAATATTGTAACCCGTGTGAGAGGGTCGCGACCTCCTGTCCTCTCGTTACACCCTCTCAGACCAGTCGTGAATAGTAATACATACTGATTTAATTTGTTTACAACTGTATTATTAATGCCAAAGTAATGTGTTGAGTATTGTTTTTTTACTCAGGACTTTCCACATAAAAAAACACTACACATTAAATATCGAACATAACAGCTTAAAACTAAGTGCTTCTAAACTTAAGCTATGAAATGTTAGCAAAATTATTGTTGTTTTTAATTATGCCAATAAATAATTAATCTATCTACTTATAAAATCGAGAGAATTTACTAAGTACTATAAAATTAATTGAAATGTAATTTATGTATTTATAACATCACCCAGCCTTCTTTTGTAATTGTTTAATTTAATTGTACTGTACATGTTGATGCGTGTTTTTTTTATACTATCAATCAAGTGACGGGACGTACAAGTCGTGTACCTGAGAGCTTTAAATCGCAATGATTTGAGAAGCACTGCTGCTGCATCTGTCACCCTGAGACATAAGTTGACAAGTGCCATGTGCCTGTAAATTCACCAGCACCCTTACCCTTCAAAACCGGAAGGTAGTAACACATTACAGCTTGGCGGTAGAAATAGGCGTCACTATAGACATGTCGTTATTATTTATCAAAGTGATATTATTTGCTGTTAGTTCGCTATATTTAACAAAACATCTGGCTATATTTAACATTGTGTCCACACTCCGCCTGTGATGTCATTTTTCATTCATGGTAATATCACGCCAATTCTGCCAATCAAGCGCGTCCGTAAAAAAGTAAAATATTTCTTTACACGTTAGTAAGCCTTTTCACAGGTAACGCCAAAAACCTCTCAGCTGTCAGCGCGGAACTTTCAAAAGAATGAACGTCAAAGGGGTTAACGGGTTGTTTTGAAGGAACAATTATGTATTTAATCATTTCTGAAGTCTTGGTATTGTACGGAATATTGGTATTGGTATTATATGAATTATGAATAAATAATTAACTGTATTATGATCACCATAGCAACGAAATTAACTTCGCGGGTCCTTCTAGAACCTGCTGAACGGTACCAATTCAGAAAATTTATTTTGCCAAGTTGATTCTACCGGAAAGGAATATGGAACCCCTTACTTACGGGACTCCTTATTCAGCGCCCACAGTGGGTTAACGGAGCTGTCATATTTATTTGTTTCATTTCGGTACCTCCAATGAACAATACGCCAACTTAATTTTTGTTCTGTTTTTATTTTGTTTCTTAAGTTTTTTTTTTCACAAAATTCGTTTTTTTGTTTTTTTTCGAATTTTGTTTTTGTCCATTAATTTATTTTTTGATTTTGGGAGCATAATATTAGTAAGTAAATATGGCTGTTTAAAAAAAAAGAAGATGAACATAAAATTAAGTTAGGTGTAGTGCTCATTGAAGGTATCGATTTTGTACGTTTATTTCGTATGTCGTCCCTAATTGATCGACATTTTCTTTTGGCGTACTAAGTGCTTTTCGTCATCTGCATCTTTCTTTATCAATTTACTCTGGAAAAAGTATTTGGTATATATATATGTAATATATACTTGAATAGATGACGACCGTGGTAGAGTGGCTTGCAAACCGGTTTTCATAGTGTCGCCATCTCTGAAGTTCTGGGTTCGATCGCCGTTGCTCGTAATATCCTAAAGTGTGCCCAAGGGCTTTTTCATTACATTATCGCCCTATGAATTTTTTACGTCAAGATTAAGCAAAAAGTTTTTATGCTTGAAAAAGCCGAACGTACAAACATTTGCAAATTAAATATATTTCACTAAATTTCTTATGTGAATTCAGCGGTATTTTTAGAATTTGGATATTATTTATTTCATATATTCTTATACATTGTGGCTACATGCGTCTCTGCCTTATATAACGTTTTAGTTCGAGTTGTATTGAATAACTGGCAACCTGTAACAAAAAAAAACCCGCCATTTGCAACATCCGTAAATATTGTGTTGTGAAGCGATATTTATTTACACACAAAAAGAAATTATCGTTGTATCTGTTTCCTCGATGTACTATTTCTGTATTGTCTCGGGTCCGAGTATTTGCGTTACCATCGTTGTTTCCATAACACAAGTGTTTTAGTTACTTACGTTGTCTAACATTTATTTATTTATTTTAGGTAGCTAATTTATCTATATAGCAGGAGTCAAAGTATCTTATCAGTTATTCATAGCTCGAGTACAAACAACACACATAACGTTATTTTCAATCAACAGTCGAATGGATGGACATTTTCAAAAATAATCTTCTCCAGTAATTTCATAAGCTATTTGTTGTTGCTTTGTTGCTTGTACATATAATGCGTGTACATCTGGAATGGGTACACATATAAGTACAAGACTAATATAAATTACACTGTTATCTAAGAGTATATTGTAAGTGTTTCCTAAAAGGGCGTAAGCAACATTTCGTAGATTATCAGAAGAGCATGTTTTAGGTTTTAACGACTGCTTTAAAATATGCACGTCCTGTCTTAAAAGTCGATTTTAAAACATAAACTTATTTAAAACCACAATCGAATTTCAAAACTGGACGTCCTGTTCTGAAATTCTTAATTTAATTTTAAAACTAAAAAATGTCGCTTACGCCATTTCTACGCTTTTTTTAATAACAGTAGAGCTCCTTGTAAAAGAGTTCGTCCAGGTAAGTGCTGCCACCTTACCTATTTCTACCGCCCAGCAGTAATGTTAGCATTACAGCGTCCCGGTTTAGAAGGATAAGGGTGCTGGTGAAGTTACAGGCACATGGAACTTGTCAACTTATGTCGATAGGCATGTCGCTTACCACCATTATTATTTTTAAAAATTATTTATTACACAGTATTATTAAAAAAAAAACACCGTCCATATGTCATCCTGTTGATGTACCTCAACTATAAAAATAAGTAACTAAATAAACAGGTAATGAATTATTTTAAATGGCAACATTGCGCCGGATATAAAAAATAATACCACAGGTATTTTGCTTCACTCGATTAGAATGCCGCATGTCGACCGTTCGACCACTTAAAGGCGTCGTGGGATCCATAAAGGGTCGAGCTGGCAATTTTTACCAGATTTCACTAATGCTTAATCGGCTTGAGTACTCATCTGCCTAATCTTTATGGCATAGGCGCTTCTCCACTGACGATACACACAGACAATTTGTTCAGTGAGCGTTACAAAGGCTCAGACATGCTCCAATTGGCGAATGACCCTTAATGACAAACAAATTAAGGCGAGGTACCAGAGGAGAAGCGGTAAAAATTATTTTGTTAGATCAAATGGTTTAAAACGAATTATTTATGAATGAAATATCTAACTTTGTACAAGTGTTACAGAATTATTGAAGTCACATTTATCCCAAAAGTTGCAAATTGCCCAGCGATTGATTGCCATCTGTTTCAAATTTTCTCCACCAAATTTTTCATATTAAGTTACAGCGCGCGGATTGTAGGACATGAGATGCGATCTTCCATACCTCATCTCCTAAAATCTCGCTCGCATTGAAGTACCTAGATGTAACTATATTGTCTTATTTATTGTGGTATTAATATTATCATCTCTTTTGTTAATGCGCATATCTCGCTTTTTCTTTGACCTATAAGATAAAAAATACGGTACAACCGGCCGCAGTCATAGACTCAGGTCTAACGGTCCGAGAATACTACGTTTAGGAGCAGTAGAGCTACTTGTGAAGGAGTTCGTCCAGGGAAGTACTATCACCTTTTTTTTTTTGACGGGGGGGAAATATTTATGGATACCCCTGAGCCCAGGGAGACTCAGGGGTTATGTGGGGACTCTCCCTCCACACTGGAAGGCCTACCCCACTAAAACCCCCCCGGGTTTCCCTCTCGCCGGTTGAGTCGGCGCCGTGGGATCAGTGAACATTCACCACGACGCCGCCCGGGAAGTAATATCACCTTACCTATTTCTGCCGCCAGGCAGTAATGTGAACATTAGTGCTTGAAGGGCTGGTGGTGTTGGTGAAATTACAGGAGCATGGCATGTCTCGGGGTGATGGGCGCAGTGGCAGTGCCCCTGAGGTCTTTGCGATTTAGAGCTCTGAGTGGCACTGCATCTGTTATAGATAGGCGTATAGCTTACCATCAGGCGCGCGTCTTGTTCATCCCGTCACTTGATGTTATAAAAAAAATCTGCTACCAAATAACTCTGGTCACACTAGAAAATCCCTTTACCAAAGTAACGCCACCCAAGTAACTTACAGAGCACTACCCATTCAGACCAGGACCCCAATTCAGAACTCTTTGATATTTTAACCGAATCTTTCGATGGATATGGTTCTCGAATCGAAGGGCGCTTTCCGAGCTATTCAGAACATTCGATTCGGATACGATATCGTTATCCAACAGCGTTTACGGAGTTAGTTGGTGAAATAGATGATAAGAAACCTGAAAACCCTTTTATATACATTTTTAAGACTTTAAATGCCTATAGGTAATATAGAAAAGCATTAGTCTTACATTAAAATAAATTAATACAATTGAACTAAATCCAGACTTTATTCAAAAGAATAAAAGATTTCCATATTACATTTTTGCTTTGTAAACAATAGGACGTTCAGCAAATTTCATTCGATAACTGTGTTCTGAATAACGTTTGTCGTTGAAATTCGAGTAATTGTACGGGTGTGACGTCATTTCGGTTCAGTTTCGAATACGACAATTTGACGTTCTATTCGGGTGTTGTGAATAAAAATGAAAAGAAATCGTACGATATCTAATCGGATCGGTCAACAACTGAGTTACCGTAAGTCTGAATCGACCTATAGATCAGTTTCAGAAAAACAACAGTTGGTTTCTTGTGAAGATTTTGTCCAGGAAAATACTGTCACTATACTTATTTCTGCCAACAAGCAGTAAGTGAGGTGAAACTACAGGCATACGGAAACTGTCAACTTTGTGTTTCAGAATGATGGGTTCAGTGACAGTACACTTTTTACACAGACGGGCTTTACACTCTATCACGCGTGATACAGCAATCGTGCGCGGTTGAGCGCACGTGCAAACATGTTGGAAGGAAAAGGGAAAGACCGCGCGATTGCGCTCATCAGTCGCGCGCGCAATCACGCACTCCAACACGTGCCAATTTCACGCGGTCTATCCTGCGTGATTAGCCTTTACACGGACGCTCTTTCCGTTGTAACAAAAACGAGCACGTACAATAGCGCGCGAAAGAGCGTTAGCTTAAAAAATTTGGAACATGTGATCCTCCTGACAATAGAGCGACAGTGTAAGGGCGCGTGCCCATTATGTCGTGACGACAGATAGTCGTGCAATTGCATGGGTCGTGGCTTGTATATTTAAATGAGGTTATTCACGCATAGAACTTTACGATTAACTATCGTTCACGTTACGACCAAAGACTTTCGAGACAATGGGAAGAGGTTTCAGTAATAGTAGTGTGAGAAAGAGTTTGTCCAGAGAAGTAATGCCGCCTTACCTATTTCTGCCGCCAAGCAGTAATGTCAGCATTACTGTGTTCCGGTTTTGAAGGGTAAGGGTGCTGGTGAAATTACAGGCACATGGGACTTGTCTCAGGGTGACGGGCGCAGTGGCAGTGCCCCTCAGACCTTTGCGATTTAAAGCTCTGAGTAGCACTGCAACTGTTACTGGACAGGCGTGTAGCTTACCATCAGGCGCACGATTTGTTCTTCCCGTCACTTGATATTATAAAAAAAAGCTAGAAAGACAGTCGTCAGACGATAAATAAATCGTCACGACAAAAATGTGACGAAATGACGACAGATAAATCAGCTTCAAACGATTTTGTCACGATCTAGTGGGAACAGCCAGACACGACGGTCGTTCAACGATCAAAAAAACGTCCACGATATAGTCACGACAGGTAGTTGTAATATGGGAACAGGCTAAACGCGACAGTCGTACAATGATAATAAAACGTTACGACATAATGAGAACGTGTCCTAAAGCGGGCTACGGTCCCGTCTTCGCAAGACATCTTAAAAAAGGTACTTTTTCAAAGTTTGTTTTATTAAATATTCGCAACTTAATTTAGAAATGTAAAGGAGGGAGGTTCTTTCGTCCGTTGGATGAGGTTACCAAAACAAGCCAAGTGAAACTCCAAATTGTTCAGAAGATTTTTATTTTCACCTTGTATGTCGCCAATGCAATTTCACCCTATATGCGGAAGGTTCGGGCAGTTGTTCCCAAGAAGGGACTCACTCCTGGAAACCGTTCCGCGAGATGAGGTTTATTCACCCGATATGATGGGCAATAAATCTTTCACCCTATATGAGCGTACGAAATATCAGAAGATCCGGGTAGCAGTTCCCAAGAAGGGAGTCAACTCCTGGTTGCCTTACTGAGCTCTCTGTATTCTCAGATTTCTCTTCACATTAAAAAATTTGTGTTCGAGTAGTCACCATTCGAGGGAAAATCTTAACACCGCGATTCAGAAATAACGCCAAATAGGTCAATGCCATCTAGCGGTTTCTTAGAGAACTAAAAGCGAACAATCTGGCTTAAGGCCGTCTATTACATAAAGTAGGTTTGTTACAGGAATTAATTTAAAATTAATTTAGGGGATCGAACCATCTTCTTTCAATTGAAAAGTATTGTTCTCCTACTACCATGGTTGTGATCCGTTGCTACGAAAATCTGTCTTTTTTACAATTCTTGTCTCACAATCCTTTTCCGCACTATGTCGCCTATCAACAAGTATAAAGAGAGGCGTAAATATTGACGCCGCGCCGAAGCGGTCGTAAAAACAGTCTTACGTCAATTTACGTCATTTTACGTGACGATAACTAAACAAGTGGCGCTACTTGAGCACACGTGTGTGAGAGGCATGCTCCTTCTTCGCATCAAGAATTTATGAGATATTTTTTCTTTTATTTAACTTTATACGCTTATGTTTCTTGTGGTGGTAAAAAACATACTGTAGTAGGAACATCACTTTTTACAGGGATTGTGAACCTTCTTCGAGTGAAGTGATCGTGCGCAAAGCACGCAAACACAGACGTCTGTCAGTCAGTATAATACCTGATCGGATATAGGATTGCAGTCTCCGTGGATAGTTCTGGTCTAAATCCAAACTGGTCATCATGTAGTTTACCACATTTTTCCGTATTTGAGTTGAGTAAACTATTCAGAACCCTAGCGACCACAATTGCCAGCGAGATTGGTTGGTTATTATTTTTGTTACTCACATCACCAGCTTTATTTTTCACGATTCGCACCACCAGAGTACTGATCATGTCAGCAGGCAAGTAAGAATGCCCCGCACAAATTGTAAAAAGCATTACCAGCATTCTTGGAAGGTGGAGGCTGACAAAACGAAGGTGTTCTTTACGTCTTCTCTTAACATTTTTTCTAAAGTGAGATAGCAAACATTTTTCAAAAAACCTATAGAGCTTAACAATGCTCTTTATAGGGCAATGGACTCATTTAGAGTGAAATAATGATGATGCACACCACTGCTACTTGTTTATTCAGTTCTAACATCAAGTTACACCTCTTATTATGTAAAACCGACGCCATAAAGGAATAGAGGATCGTATAAAATATTGGTCGTATAACAAATAACACATTGTTATGCTCCGGTGACGTTATTTTATGTCACATTTGTGTTTACACGTGTAGGCAGAATTAAGCGCACACAATATTTTTATTTAAATATTTGGCTGGAACACGTAAAGAGAATGGGAGGAAAATGGGATATTGTTGCAAAAAGACGTCAATAGAAGCAGGATATCGGTACAAGTAAATGGTGGTCATGAAATAAACTCAGAATCAATGATCATAACGAAATTTGGTCAGGCCAAGATCTACTTCAGGTCACTGCGCTACCGATGTTAGTTAGTTTAAAATGCTACCTACCTGGAATGCTACCTAACTTAATGTTTATATGACAATCTAAAAATTATAATTGAAAAACGTAACATAATAATAAATAAAAATAGTATAAGTTATAAAACACTTTTACAGTATCGTGTACAGGTTTTGCTGGACAGAGTTTGGAAAAAGATCCATATTTAAAAGCCATTAACTTCAGACGTGTTCAATTACCAATACCCAATACCCACACTAACTCAGACAAACACATACACCCACACACACACACACACACACACTCGTACACAAAATTACACAGATATATTTATCACAATTTGCATATTACAATGTATCCAACTTGTTATATAATTATTACTTAGAGTACTTTTTATCGAGACTTTTAATAATAGATTCTTTCACTTTATTTTATTGTATTAAATTTTTCATTTATGTTTTTCTCATGAAATAGACTTAAGCCTTGTCAAAATGGGGAGAGGGCACTCGCTCCTGTCACACAGGTTATACCTAGCTCAGGAGTCAGGGACTTCATCAATATGTTGTAATCTATTTTGTGACAGTAAATATTGTTATTATTATTATTTCTAAATGGATTTAAAAAACCATATAATATGTCCCACAGCTGGGCACAGTCTTTTGTAAGATAATTTTTTCGGTCATTGTCCATTATGCTGGCACAATGTGGATTATGGAGTTCAAACGTGTTGGAAGAGTTGTGTGCACTACGTTTTCGTTCATCTTGAAAGTAATTGAGAAAATTCTATATATGATTGAAACCGACTTAACAGAGCATGTCTTTTATTGATAATAGAAACTATGATGATTTTTCACATAAGAGACTAATTTTCTCTTGTAGATAGCTTAGTAGCGAGCTCCTTGTGAAAGAATTCGTCTAGGGAGTACTGTCACCTTACCTATTTCAGCCGCCAAGTAGTAATATGCGTTCCGGTTTTGAAGGGTGAGGGTACTGGTGAAATTACAAGCACATAAGCCTTATCAAGTTATGTCTCAGGGTGACAGGCGTAGTGAGAGTATTATTTTAATGTGTAATTTTTAAATTCCAATAGAGAATACATTCATTCATTCGTTCATAATATGACTCATAATGCGACCCTTTATAACTGTCGGCAAGTGTAAAACGCTTATAAAACTCGAGAAGTCGACTTTGATAACATGACTGACAGTCTCCTTTGGGGACGGGTATGAATTTCTGATATCCCTAAGTGGTACGTCAACGTTCATAGTTCACTCCCAAGAGGTGGATCCATTATGTTCAGTGATAGAACAACTTCAATTTCATACTTTATACAATAAAGTGTAAATTTTGTACAAATATGGCATCAATTAAATTTTTAGAACTTTATATTTTGTGAAACTTATAAAATGAATGAGTATATGAATGTAAATTTTAGAAAAAGCAATTTTTTTTAAAACAATGTTCAATTGATCAAAGAAAACGAAGTAGGTTTCATATTACCTACACACAGAATACACGAATTAAGCAATGAGGATTAGCATAATCGATTTCGTCATGAAACGAACGTTCGTCATTAGTCGTTTTAAGCCTAACCGGAAATTCTGCCAATCACAACCGTCAACAAGTGTAATGGAATTCGGAACACTAATGCGGGCGTCACATTTTGCACATATCATTAATTTCAAAATGTGAACTAGCTCTGATTTTGCGGAGTCCGAACAATGACTGTTAAATTTTGAATTTAGAACAGCTCTTACTATGGGTGTCGTTTTATTGAGTCTCCACA
>NW_020655604.1:0-34317 GCF_003589595.1 Hyposmocoma kahamanoa | reverse complement strand
CTCAACGCATAATCTAAAGACTTTAGCACTATAGTATTTTAGTGGATAAAAAAGACAAACCAATTAGTTTAAAGGGTTTTAAGGAGTTTTCGCTACGGTACTCCAAATCCAAAAGCGGAAAAAACAATTTGGCAGTTTTGAAATCTTGAGAAAACGAGGTATAGGTACTGTATGGGCCATCTTACTCTATACATGGATTGTAGAGGTAGTACGCAGAGAAAGACTTGCAAATAAGACGATAAAAATATATTGTTATAAATACAGGTGTTATGGTGGCAAATCTTTCCTTGATGTAGTGTATCGGTGGACAGTTGGTAACGTACTACTTAAAATAAAGTGTGAATCACGTATTTAACTTAAACCGCGGCACGTGGCTAAAGTAGATCGTCGCGTGTGTAGAGTTGTACCGAAAAATATATGAGACCATATACATTACCTTTTTAAGAAATACGATGACTATACAGGGAACTCTTACCCTATATTTTGGGAAAAGAGAAACATTAGCACTATTTGCACGTTTTCGGCAAATACATCGTGAGTATTGAATTTAGTGTAATGTATTGTGTGTATTTTTAGTGTAATGTTTGTTCAAACACGTAAAACTGATAAACAAATGAAAATTTAGTGTACTTCAAAATTCTTAAAAGATGTTATCTGTCTTTCCTAGAGCTCAAAACATTTGACCCAAAATTAAGTATGTTCTCTTCCATCCTCTAAGATGTTCTCTTACTCCACTTGATTTTCTTCCAAAAAACATGATTTTTTTTCGATTTAAGTGAAGAAATAGAGAAGTGAATGACTAGGCAGTATGGTCTCTCCTTCGACCTTCGCCTGTTCCAAACGGAATGAAGGAAAAAAAAATTGTTTTTTAAACATATCAACTTCTCTTGACACGTACGTATCATAGTCATCGGCTAACACAAACAATTTTTAGAGAGTTTCATGCTTGTTTCTGTTCTGAAAACGGAATTGCGATATTTTGTTTTTTAGCAGAAACGGTATGTAGTGAAATAAATAGCTAACGTTCTATCATACCGTACTAGTTGTACGCAAGTAATCAATAAAGAAACTTATTAACAAGTTCAGTAGCATTTTTATTGATCCATCCAAATTATACCTCTATGATATATATTTAGGTATTACACTAACATGGTAGTACATCATAGTATTCATTGCAATCAATGATATTAGAATGTTGCTTATTTATTTATTGAATACCAGTTTTACTACCAAACTTTCATATATTTTTTTGTGAAAATACTCCACTACTTTGTTATTATTAGTTTAGTCTGGTCTCAAACCAGTGTCTGTAGTCTGTTTCGAGTCCAGTCAAATCAAAGGAGGCTACAGGTGTAGCCTCAAGTGAAAGGGTTGTAACCCTAACTAGACATGAACAGGTTCACGGCAATGAAATGGGAAACTTCCGGTCCACAAAATTTATTAAAGAAGTAAAGATTTAAGAAAGGGCTGTAACTATAAAAGGTAAATGTAAAAAAACAGGTACAACAGTATAAAACACTCCCTACACTTATTATTAAGGCAGTTACCCCTAAATGGGCCGAGAAACTGAAGTACAGAAATAGATACATCAAGGGTGTAGACTTATAAATTATTACATTATGATTAGCTTATTAACAGCTCTGACTGCTGTGGCGGACGAGCTGGGAGTGGCCGTGATACGAAAACAAAATGAGAGAGTGAAGGAAGATGGAACACTTCAAATTTAAAATTTAAATACATGTAAAATAAAAAAAATGATAAGATACAAGAGGAGAGAGGCGATACAAAGAGGTGTGATGACGGTGTAAGGAGGTCACACAAGAGTATATAGCTCTTAAATAGGATTATCATAATGCAGGTCGAAGGAATTTTTCTTTTTGTTTATTTTTGTATCAAAAATAAAGTGTTACTTCAATAATTGTAACTTTTTCATTGAAAAAAAAAACCGTTCTCAAATAATTTTCAAAATCGGTCCACAATTCATGGGGAAATCGGTATGTCAGTGTACATGTCCTTAAAATTTGAGGATTTTCCGCGATTTCCATGAATCCCCTCATCAGATTCCGACTTGGTGATAATGGGACCACCACGAGAGTGCACGATTTCAAACAAAACAAAAAAATTTAAAAATGTTCTACAATTGATGGAGAAATCTGAAACATACATACAGCCGAACGTATAACCGCCTACTTTTTTGAAGTCGGTTAAAAAATTACCGGTAGCGAACGAATGGGACAGTTTTTAAAAACCAAGGAATTTAAAAAAAATACAAACGACCCAGTAAGTCAGTTTTTAGACTATAAAATCTCAGTACAGAGTACTAAAAAAACCAACCTCAAAAGTACGTGGAATTACATATAATTACCAAGTTTTATTGAAATCGGTTACCGGAAAGTGCGCAAACCCGGATTCATCCCCTAGTTCGAGATAATAAAAATCGGTTCTCACTACTCAAAGTATATTGAGAAAGAAAAATTGGAGAATGGCAAAATCAACCTATAAAATAATTGCTCCTTATAATTAAATTTTGGCGCTATTTGTAAAAACGAATCTTCGTGCATGAACAGCCACCCTTAGCGGTGGATGATTTTCTTCAAAATTAAATGAGACCACTATGGAGGTACCCTCTTTCCAACAAAAAAGAATCATGAAAATCGGTTCACAAATACCGGAGTTATCGCGTAACATACATACAAAAAAAAAACATAACAAACATACTACAGTCGAATTGAGAACCTATTATGCAATATTGAAAGCTTTCATGGAAATAGCAGCAATTCTTATAATGATGACATACTGCACAAAGACAGCCAATAGCCACTTGACTCAATTTGCATTAGATAAAGTCGAGGGCGTTGAAATATCGTCGTTTAAAACCCATGTTCAATTCATGAACGCGTAGTTATGACGAATAACCGCAGATAGGAGTAGAATGGTATTTTAAGAATTTTAACCCTATGTTTCTGAAGCTAATACAAGTTTACGTATTTTTTTGCAATAATGTAAATATTTCGTCACTGTAATTTTAAAGTGAATTATAATATTTGTTATATCAGGACAAATCCTAGCAATCATAATAGTGTCAATACTAACTGTGTACAGTATATGGATGGCACGTGCCTCACCGAGTCGACTTGGTTCCATTCTTTTATCCCCCTATGACCTATGTCCGTCAACGAAAAGTTGACGGACTTCTCGAATCCCGTAGTCCTGTAGGTCAACCATAGTGGGATAACATCCAAAACTACGGGTTTCGTCCTTCTAGAGTAGGGCCCCTGAGACGCGGTCAAAGGTCAAAAGGTCAAAGGGCAATAGAGAGAGCTTTGCTCGGAGTTTCGGAGTTAGAAATACGAATATCTACAAAAGAACCTGAGTAATAGTCCAAACAATTGCATAAATTATGTGGTGGTGGCTGGGGCATATTACTCGCATAGCTCGCAAAACATAAAGCCGATGGAGCCAAAAGTTCTTAACTGGCCACCGCGTACCGGAGATGCAGCGTGGGCAGATTACCTTCAAGCTGGACCGGTGTGGTGAAGATTGCGGGAACCCGTTGGATAAGAACAGCGCAAGTCCGGTTATTGTCACAATCTTAGAAGGAAGAGTGTGCTCAGCAGTGGACGAAGTGAATGCTTACCGAAATAATCCAGTATCTATTCACGTTGATCCACTGCGTAGGAGTCATCAACGTACATTTATATATATATTTAGAAATTATACAGTTATTTGCACAGGCAGCCACAGGATTTATTATCTGAACCGTAATATATAAAACTGCGTATTTGAAGTTTACGTAAATGAAATAAAGCACAGTTTTCCACAAAAAACATATAACAGCTTACCCTCCGAGCGATGTCTCAGTTCTTAGTGGGGACGATCAATCTTTCTCGAAAGATAACAGCGCTACGACTAAAACGTGACACCAATTTGTTCGTACGAGACAGTAGTCTCCTTAAGAGAACAGTTTAACATTAAGTTTTAGTAGATTTCCGAAATCAAATAATCTTTATTTCATAGGTAAGCAAATTAAACTTGAAATTAACTATAAAATAACAACGTATTGATAATCCTACTGCTCATTCGTGAAACGGGTTCACTGAATGATTTAGAGTGAGTAAAAACTCTAGGGGTTACTTTTTGCAAATAAACATTTGTACACATTTATCAATTACAATATGTATTCCAAACACCATAGATCGAGACAATCTGCGAGAGCTAAACAGGTCATCCAAGTACGAAAAAGCTGTGTAATAATCTTTAGTGTAAAGTCTTTGTTTCACCACAGTTTTACACCTCGTGCATGACAAATTTTGAATATGAATCTCAATCCCTTATAATATATAACAGAAAACGACTTGATAGAAACTTGAAAGACCAAGTACAAAGACACGACGCAAGCACATAGAAAAATTCGTGAGGTCCGTTGGTTCGTTCCGTGGCTTAGTTGGTATAGCGTCTGGCACGGTATGCAAGAAGACGTCGGTTCAAATCCGACCGGATCGAAGGAATTTTTTCTGAGTGTTCGATCTTTGTATTAATAATTATATTTATAGAAGCTAATAAATTGCCCCTTACATTTATTTGTGACTTTGTGAAGACGACTGCCAAGAATAGCCAGTTTTTTTTATTCCTCACATTAATGTTATATCTGTTACTAGTTTTCATAAAAAAGTAGGTACTATTTTTGTTAACATAAATTACACGGAACGGATGGTGGCTGTAAAGGTACTAACTGGGTGATAAATATGTCATAGATTTCTCATAGATGGCGCTACGACTAAAAAGTCGTTGAAAGACCAAGTACAAAGACACGACGCAAGCACATAGAAAAATTCGTGAGGTCCGTTGGTTCGTTCCGTGGCTTAGTTGGTATAGCGTCTGGCACGGTATGCAAGAAGACGTCGGTTCGAATCCGACCGGATCGAAGGAATATTTTCTGAGTGTTTTTTCTGAGTGTTCGATCTTTGTATTAATAATTATAATAAATTACATTTTCAAATCAAATAGGGTACAATAAAAATGATAACATTTATTTTATAGTCGCCATGACGTACCGCCAAGGCACACGAATTATACTATTATCATTATCATATTGGACAAGTGTAATTACACTTGTCCAATACTTCCAAATAATAATAATAATAAAAATAACACTAATAATTATCATTAAATAGTCATAAACCACTGATTATAGGCTTCCACCTTCACAGGACATTGAAAAGCCAAGTCTTAAAATCTACAACAGTTAGGACATCAAATCAAAAATAATTTAATTAAGATAATAATCAATGTAAATAAATCAATGTCAGACAGTCACGTTCGTCTCAATAATAAATAATCAATTAATTAATGTGAAATTAGTTAGCAAAATTCCTTTAACGTATAAAATGTTTTTTCAATTAAATATTCAAATAATGTGCGTTTAAATTCCGCGAAATTTTCATTCTGCCTTACCTGTAATGGCAATTCATTATAGATTTTTGGTGCCTTTGCAATTATACTCTTCTCAAATAGTGACGTTTTACAATTTATTTGGCGTAGTTGGTTAGGACGTCGTGCTCTTGTAACTACAGGAAAAAGTTGTGGGTGTCGTCGTTTAAATAAGGCTGTTTCATAGATATATAATGAAGGCAAGGTCAAAATTTTTAGTTCTCTAAAATAGTTTCTGCAACTGTCGGTCTGTTTCAGTCCACAGATTGTCCTTATGCACCTCTTTTGTGCTCGAAAAACTTGTATTATGTTGCTACTATTACCCCAAAATAAGATACCATATCTGAGTGTTGCAGCTACATAGCTGTGGTAAACTACAAGTAAAGCGTTTTTGTTTACCATTTAAAGAGAGCGTATGATTGTTTCGATAGCTTGTTACATATTATTTGAAGTTGTTCCTCCCATTGCAATTTCCTATCAATGTGAAGTCCAAGGATTTTGTTTTATAATTTTAATAAATGTACTGTGACTTCAGTGCACGAATTTTAATTTCATTTATCAATATTTTATCAGTGAGACCAAGGTTATTGTCATTTCTTATTTGTTTTGTCCATTGTTGGATGCTTTTCACTAACGAGAGTCTGTAAACTATAATCCACCATGGTTGTGTTATTTGACATATCGTTGGCCCAGATGAACAAGATATTATCTTAAAAACACAGATTTTTGAGGAGAGCAATTTTAAAGTTATTTCTAACATTATTTCAGTCGCTTTTGTTATTTGATTTTCTTTACCTACATGTATTTAAAACCTACACATTTAATAGTATTTTTGAATACTTCTTATTCTTATATAGTTCCGTAGTTTTGCCAAATCCTGAAATTATTATTAAGATGCATCCGTATTCTTGGCAATTTGAGTAGTACGGATAGCTGCAGACCGTACTTTAAACAATTTAAAATTTTGACTTTGTGTTCTATATATATTTTAGAAACTTGTAAATTTATTAAACAACCTGACTTTTACACTAACACTGACTACCTGCCTCAACGACACACTTTTAGACCACGCAATAGATTGCTTCTGCCACGATCTCGGCTACACATACACAGCTCAAGTCCCCACTCGATGTCGGTGAGGATATTCAATGAGCTCCCGCCCATTATTAAAAATGATGAAGAATATTCACTGTTTCTAAATAAATTAAAATTACATCTTATTAATAAATGCTATTACAATTTAAATGAATACTTTGATGACAAATAAAAATAATAACATTATAGTAAATTTGCTACGGTAGTAGCACTACAGTGGCGTGACTTTATAGTATATAATTATATATCTAAAATTATAATCTAATTAAATTCAAACTTTCAAGTGACATAATTCTACTCATAATATGACGTATATCTTTATTATTATATGACTTTTTTTTATATTATTATTTGATAAATAACAATTTTAATTAATAATTGAAAACTCGGCCTACCTCTGCTGTTATTGTTATCCCTAATAAAGGGCTCTTATGTGTAGCATTATTTTAACTTTAAGACATGTTTACCATATGAATGCAATAAATATATTGAGTATTGAGTATTGAGTATTCAGGAAGGTCCATATACCTTTTTGAACATAAAATATTTGTGATTCAGAGTTTTAACTAAATTATTCATTCTTAATACTTTTAAAATTAAATAAAAGAAGGAACAACATTCAATTCCATAAAACTTTGAGGAACATAGAGTAGTATCTGGAAAAATTTGTCTATATTATAGATTACCACAGCAATTCTACGAAAAAAGTACCCCATAAAAGGTATTACCTTGAAATAATCGTCTTCGATTTAAAAATAGATATTTTTAACATAAATTTACCTTACAATGCTGTGTTTTGGTTTTAGTACCCTATTCAACGAACGACGATGTCATGACGACTACAGCTTCGTGTGTAATACTGAATATGACAGTGTTGCTCAATGTTTGGGGCTAAAGCGTGTAAAGCGTAAAGTCAAAGTCAAAGATTATTTTATTCCATAGGTAAAATAAATTTACACTTGGAAACGTGACATTTAAGCTACTGCTCGTTCACTACGCTGACCTCCCTGAGAAGAACGAGCAAGAAACTCTAGAGATTGCTCTTTTCAAATAAACTTAAATGCTATGGAATACACTTTGAATCAAATTTGTGTGGATTCTGGAGCCGTGTCGTCCTTCCATACATCTTTATCTAACACGTAGTCTTCAATTTTGTAATATGATTTATTGATCAAAATATTTTTAATGTAGTTTTTAAACTTAGGAAATGATAAACTTAATATATGCTCCGGAATCTTATTGTAAAAACGTATACAGTTCCCCATAAAAGAGTTGTTTACCTTGGTTAAACGAAATCGTGGTACCATGAGTTTGGACTTAGCTCTAATGTTAATATTATGGATATCTTCTTTCTTATTGAAATTATGTACATTTTTACGGGCATATAAAATATTTTAGTAAATGTACTGTGATGCACAGTCATGATGCCAGTTTCCTTAAACTTTTCTCTGAGAGATACCCGAGAGCCTAGACGGTGCACAGAACGAATCGCTCGTTTTTGCAATACAAATATGGTTTGGATATCTGCCGCTTTACCCCACATGAGAATCCCGTAGGACATTATACTATGGAAGTAACTAAAGTAAACTAGTCTAACAGTACTAACATCGGTAAGCTCACGTATTCCGCGGACTGCGTATGCAGCAGAGCTTAATCTGCTGGCCAGGGAAGATATATGTGGAAACCATTGAAGTTTATTATCTAAGGTCACTTCCAAGAAGACTGCTTTATTAACAAGGTCTAACTTTTTTTCTATGCTTGGAGTAGTCGATTTTGCGTTAGGTAATTCAAATTTAACACATTTTGTCTTCTATTAAGAGATACTACCCTGTCTCCCGCAGCATTTCGCGTCCAATCGTTATAAGACAAAGATCTCGATTTTTAATAGGACTGCATTTTAGAGTAAAGTCCAAATTTTTGAGTTCATACCATGTTCATTCAAGGCAAAATATTTACGTTACCATCCATTATCATACGATAATTGAAATCCATAAATCATTGATACATCCGCGTAGTAATATTATTAATTTTCATGAGGTTACGTCCGATGGAAAAGAATTTGTGATGAGACACTTCGAAAATACAGAGTCGGTCGACTCATCCTACCGAGAAATGGTTTGGCGGTAATTTTTGTAATGTTACGTGTTTTGAGCAACTTTGTGTTCATTTCATCATGATTTCAGCCGAAAAACGTGTTTGCTGAACATAGGCCTCTCCCAAAGTTCGCCACGTCCACCTTGTGACTAGAGAACTCTTCGAAACCAGCTCTCTGTTCTGCGAGCAATATACTCCGCCAGCCATATATGTACAGCAATTCTGGTTCTTTTATGGAAATCCTCATATCTGATTCAATCTCGCAGTGAAACTCAGAACATAGCTCTCTCTTTGGGTGACCTTGAGCAAGTTACGAGGCTCATGATGAGCCACCACGTCTTAGTGTCATAAATGCATACCGAGCAGACCTATTGCTCTAGTATGCTCGGTTAACAAATAGTGGCATGACGCCTTTTCGCCATTTTTCGTGATTCTCCTAGAATGAATTACATTAGTTGACTTGTTGCCATGATTTTATAACACTGATTTTAATATGTTACACATAGGTCAGACGATGTTATTTTTTAAAATCGATTATCGATTTCCGTAATAGTGTTCCATCACTGGTTCATAAAGTGAAGTTAATTATATATTTTTTTCTTACAGGTAATACATTTGTCCGCGTCCAGCTTATCACAACTTCCATGAAAGGTAAACTACACAAAGAATTTCAAATCAGTTTCTTTGAAAAAGGTTTAACCAACAAAAAATATGTCAAGTCCAGATCACTTTTATAAAAAAAAAGATCCACACCTTAATCTCGAAACCGACTTGGTATTGTTCTGTAAGATAGGCCTTGTCATTCGTGAGGTGTCTGTAACACGCGTCCGCAATTTATTTCCGTTGCCTTAGAGATGGGAAAGAACTAAATAAAGCTCTCTTTAAGTTATTTTTCCAAGTAAGACAAAGATTATTGGCAGCGACTTTCTTGTAGAGACGAAGCTTAAAAATCACGACCAATATAGGAAAGTGGTCTGCTTGTCGGTTTGTTATCGGATACTTTTCGAAAACTGCTCGCAGAAACTTTTCAATTTTATACTGTCCGCACAGTTTCCCCTGCGTTCGATTAGAAAATCCATAACGCTCTATTCTTATGTTAGTCCTCCTTCCTCAATTCGACAGCCAAGAAATTGAATACACTACCAGAGTTTCTGCTTCCCGAAAACTTTAATTTGAAGCAATTCAAGGCAAGAAATAAATATTTTTGGACAAATGTTGGTCAGAACGGGTGATATTATGGCCAGGCGTGTATGTGTTTTAAATTAATACAAAGAACGGTGTTCCGTAAATACCAAAAGATGATAATTTCTCCGAATGCTTTAGTGTTTTTTGGGTTAAAGCAAGCAAGCTAACCTCACAAACAGCGATAATGGTATTAAGCATAAATTATTATACAAAGTTGAATGTCTGACCGTTCATGTTCCGATTTCAGCATATTTTGAACCTTCGCTTGTTTGATGAATCAAACTCGGTGTATTATTAATTAACATTTGTATAATGAATTTTAAGGTAAACATCGGTGTTAATAAACGTAATATTGTGTCGTGCATACGTTTGAAATCATGAATAAAACCTCGCTTGAGGATGAGTGGGACACCGGTGGAAGGTAAACATTGATTGGTGGACATATTGTGCTACAGAATATAGAGAGCCACAGACGCTGAAACGGAGCAAACCCCAAAAGAAATGAGGGTCATGAATTTGGTCCTTTCGTGAAATACTGGTGATACTTTGCCCAGGGCTGCAAAACGTGGAAAGAAAATGTGAAAAAGAAAAAATCAGTGGAACAGGTTTTGGTTTTAAAAATACTTGTTGCAAATTATTAGTTACAATCCCATCCCTTTACCAAGATAACGACAGTTCGTAAGCACGTTTTCGTTCATGCCGCGATTAATTGAACCGTTTACTCTTTGATACTTCGCTTTTCATTTCTCCAAATATTCAAAGAGTATTTTTTATCGTTACTTTCATATGCGTCTTTGTCATTTTCTCGGGTTATATTTTGATCATTTAAAAAATTCTTTAACGCGTGTTACGGATCTTTATATGACGTTTTTAGGTAACGCGGATATTTGTACAAGGGGGAGTGCTCAAAGAATTTTTTTGAACTGGTGCCACCGTCGTTTTTTTTTATGACACCAAGTGACGGGACGAACACGTCGTGCTTCTGGTGGTAAGAGACGTGTCTGGCCATAGCAGTTCCTGTCATGTTTCCACCATTGTATGTCCAGCCATAGGAGTTCATCCCCACGTCCTTGATATCTGACATTCTAAGACAATGCGGGCATCAGCTGCCTTCATTCTTCCAACCTGTTGTGAAATGGTCTCCCCCCTGAAAAAAAAGGTTGGCAACGCATAAGCAGCTCATCTGATGTAGTAAATGTTCCCAGGTGACACCTCTCATCAAGTGGCTCGTCTGTCTCAATTGTCTCTATTGTCTCTTGCTTTACATTTAAAAAAGTAACATGCTATTTGAAAAGCCTTGTATAATTTTAAAAAGCAATTAAACAACTTAGGAATATTATAATAATAAATTATACGGTGTTCAAATTTGTAAATTACAAATTCCTAATTTTCTTGTTTTATAATGTTTGACTTTTGTGTATTTAATTTGACGTAATTAATATTGTTACAATTTTTACATCTTGTTACATTGTACATTTATTATCATTAAAATTGACCCAAATCACTATCACCGCGATTAAATTACTAAGTCAATGTATGAACGCCCATGTGATATTATTAAAACATATACAGTGTTAAAGTTCGTATGAGTTAATTATTTAATATATATTTTTTGACTGGATACAGCAAAACTTATATTGTTACAAGTAAATTTTTATACAACCAGTGTTTTCATAAATAAAATATGAACTATTATGAATTAGTACTAGCCAGAGCAACGAAATTCGCTCTAGGGTATAACGTACTCATAGGAAGATTTCAGATGGAAGAGTAATAAAGCTCTATTGCTTTTGTAAGAGTTCCTCGAAGACCTATGTCTGCCGCCATGCAGTGATGGTCCAGTGGAATAACAATTGCTCCTTAATTAAGAGGCCGACACATTTCGAATCCCTGTGACCTATGACTTAATTTCTAAGTTACGGACATTTGGGAATGTTTACCATCTCTTGCTAAATGCGTCCTTGGTGAAGGCGGATATCGTGATGATGGATGTTTTCATGGAAATAAAATAGATGTTACCCACAGAAATCGCCTGAAAGATGGCCCTGGATGTTTGACTATAGTAGTTTTTTTATGAAACATGAGTCTACCACCGCTTCTTCTCATTTAATGCTATAGTGAGAGAAGAATCGCGCATTATTGCGACATTCGTGTATGAAACTGTAAGCAAATCCACAAGAGAAAGATTAACATTTCTAATCAATTTTACTACCATAAAATCCAACACTCCGTCAAAAGACGCAAATTGAGCTAAAAACCTCAAACTAAACTTTGAAACACATAACCCTTGAACGCATTACCATTTATTACGGTGAGTAGTCGGTAAAAACACAAATTTTTCCCAGATAACATACGCTGCTGTCATAGAGGATACCCTCGGCAAATCCTTTACTAAAGGATTTTGTAATGTATTGCAAACTTGGAAATGTTTTACAGATTCAGAGAAATTTCTTGGAAGTTGGAGATTTTCACTACATTTAAGTGGGAAGGCAGTCAAAAGGTAATCGTTTATTTATTTATAAACAATACAAGGTAAACGTACAGTCACAACCGAAGCTGTTAATACTAATCTCTCATACTATTTACAGATTTGTTACTTCTTAATTGCTTTACAATTACTTTGCTGTCATAAAACATGTTAACATCCTGGAGGATATGGGGTAGTTCGCCCTACCCTTGTCTTCTACTGTGAAGAGCATAACTATCTATTATGATTAACCTGTCTTTAAATACAATGTGTAGTCTTTAAACTTTGTTTTTCATAAACGTGCACAGAGAACTATGGAATGCGTAAACAAGGTCAGTCCTGGAGAAGTCTGTTTAAAAAATGAAAATTAAAATTCTGGAATATCAAAATTTCATAGACAATTTATACTTTTTGTCATGAATGAATGTATCTTAAATTTTTAACGTAAAAAGTAATTCAAGTAATTTTAGTCTGCATTTCAATTGCGATGTTTCGATGTCAGTAGTAAACTACTTCACTAACCACTTACTTAACTAACCTAATCCAATTTTTATCCTAATCCAACGAAATTTGTAAATTGAATGGACGAAATGTAAACTGTGTGTGATATTACAAACCACTTTCAATTATATTTTATAAAAATATCAACTTTCGTGATTTCATAATTTACTTTCAAACGTCTTTTGACTCATAAAGATACATAACGCAGCCAAACTTCTACGGGGACTCAACGTACTCGGTAAGTGTCATTCATTACATTCCACGTTCAGACTGAACGCGGATTGAAGACTCTCACACTTATGCACTTTGTTGCACGCGTTCCATTGCGCGTCCCAAATAACAGCTGTTTTTTAATACCCAAAAATAAAAGTTGTTGCCAAGCAATTATATTTGCTTATTGTGTCTTAGTTTGATGTACACTATGCGCATATTTCGGCTTCGTCAAGGGTCGTTTCACACCATATACATATATATACATTGTATCATGCCTATCTCCCACTGCAGTAGGCAATAACCGTCAATCATAAATCACAATAAACCTCTTTCGCGTACTCCACTTGCAACGGTCTCTTTATACAAGTCCGTTCATTCTTGGTATATTTAATATGGCCTTTTGAAGGACGTCCCAAATTTCATCAAAATATGTACTTTGAGGTCTATCTTTCCCTACGATTCCAACCACAAGGCTCCACAAGTTTGTGTCCTTAATTCACTAATATTCATCCTTAGAATTAAGCTACACGCCTGTCCATAACAGTTGCATTGCCACTCAGAGCTTTAAATCGCAAACATCTGAAGGGCACTGCCACTGCGGCCGTCACTCTGATACTTAAGTTGACAAGTCCCATGTGCCTGTAATTTCACCAGCACCCTTATCGTTTAAAACCGGAACACAGTAATGCTGACATTACTGTTTGGCGGCAGAAATAGGTTAGGTGGCAGTACTTGCCTGGACGAACTCTTTCACAAGAATCTCTACTGCTACTCAACAACATCGAAGCATTCCTTTTTTTACTCTGGTTACTACATCATCTTTCACACCAAAACGCTCTCTTACTACGCAGCACCTCATTCTGTCTTAAAGGTCAATGAACTTTCATTATTTTTATCTGCCATAGTCAACACTCATATGCTCTGATGTATTTTTTTGTGATATCAACATTGACTTACAAATAAATTGACGACGGGTCTAATACAAAAACCACGAAAAAAATGTCCCAAGTCAACCTATTGAAACGTAGTGACATGTAAAGGAATATGAAAAAACTAAAACGTTGAATTTAAATTGTAATGTCATCGCAGTACTGTCTAATTTTGCTTGCTTCGCTGTCAGTCGAACAAACGAAGACTAAAGCGTGTATGACGCTCTGTATACGATTTTAACGCCCTATAAGTTCGGACACTTTTTAGCGCGGACCCGACGTCCATATAATTGTAAGTCAATGGATATCAATTAAGGGGATGACCAATTTGTGCGCCTGATGTTAAGCCAGGTGACATACCTGTCAGCCACAGTACCACTCAAAGCTTGTGGCAACAATTCCCTGGACCAACTCATAAAGAGCTCTGCAATGAATTGTACAAACTCAAAAAAATTATTAGATAATCTATTTGAGACAAGATGGGAACCTTTCGCAATATTCATGAAATTTCTTCCCTCGAGTGTAGTCGTTACGATATCACATCTCAAAGGTACTTCCACGTAACTGCAAAAAGGTAGAATACAAGGACGCCTGCACGAAAGTCACATCATTATTTCAAGTAATGACATGTTACAAATTTGTTCATGGAAATGAAGTTGACGTTACCCACAGAAATCGCTCGACAAATCACCTTCGACATTTTGCTACGGTGGTTTTTTTTATGAAATATGAATATCAAATTGATCGTGATGAAACCTGCGTGACAAAGTCGTTCACAATACTTGGAAACGTGTAAAATGGTGCGTGGCGGACTATTACCGAAACTCTCTCTTCAGAAGTCCATCCTAGCAGTGGGACATTATAATGGAGACGTTGTAGTGGTTCGTGATGATGATAAAAAATGTGGAGCTAATAAACACCATTAAGTGCAAGAAAATATCGTCCTTCCACCACGTTCTGAGTATTAACGTTAAAATGCATTTCGATAGTTCATATTTTGTGTTAGTTCTTCATTCTTTACTACATTGTTTACCTTAATTGTTTAAATGAGCTTCGTGGCTTTTGCCACTGAAACTTTGAAGCCTACAAAAAATTCTCATTAAAGACCTCTCACTTGAATAAATGAATGAATGAATGAAATTTATTTGCTTAAAATATGGTTTACAATAGGTGGTACGAGTATACATAATAAAACAGTACTCATATTTTACCGCTATGGGCATTGACTTATAAATAAATGGACGACGGGTCTAATACAAAAACCACGAAAAAAATGTCCCAAGTCAACCTATTCGAAATTTAAATTCTTATATCATCGCAGTATCGCGCTGTCCGTAGAACAAATGAAGACTAAAGCGGAGTGTCGCGCTCTGTATACGATTTCAGCGCCTTACAAGTGCGGACACTTTTTAGCGCGGACCCGACGTCCATATAATTGTAAGTCAATGGCTATGGGCATGCAAATCTATGAATGTCAACATATTGGCAGCTAAACAATTCTAAAGCAAGTCCTATCATGCATAAAGATAATATATTATAATAGTAAGTTATTGCCATATCATGAAGATGTCAAAAAATATAAATACATTTCTTATCAAATAAGTAAAGCGGTCAAATTTATTAATTTGAAGTCTAAATTAATGATTCAGCGATATAAAAATTCAGATATGCATAGTAATTTCCATGACAGTTTTTTATTTATATTTTATTTTTATTTATTCATTTAGAATACCAACAGATTACACAGAAAAAATAAGATCCGAGACCGCTCTAGCCGTCGGCTGCTCCCGCTTAGTTACCTCCGCCCGCGCTCTTCAATCCACGTCACGCGCGCGTTTTCGCTGCATCAAATTCTACGCCGCCGCCGTCGTCGTCTGAGCAAAAGTAACAGTAGTAGTGCTTCTTCTTCAAAATCTGTTGTTACTGATTTGAATGAAATTGAAATTGCGACTTGTTGAGCTGTTGATATCAACGGCTGCAGTTAGTATCAACTACTCCAGCAGTTATCAATGGCAGCCTCATGCTGTTGACTATGACTGCAAGACCGGTCCGTGTATGTTGGTCATTGTCTAACTGCTCGAGCAGGCCGAGTATGGCCATCCTAAAAGACAATATTAAAATTTGGTTAGGCACAGTTCTTATGTGTAAGCCAATTACAGATATCCACATCACTCAATATATGTATAACCAGATACAAAAATAGTAAAATAAAAACAATTTTAAATATTAATAATCCAATTATTCATTAATGTACTAAAATTTAAGGTAAATAATTGATTTTAAGATTGGAATAAGCAGTTGATTGATGGAAACATGATAGTGCAATTGTATTAATTAAATGTTTTGTAAAGGTAAAATAAATGACAATGAAAATATTATTAAGCTGTAGGAACACGCAATTTACATTTAACTTTATAGAAACAATAATTTAAAATGCCAAGACCAGTTCAATAGCAATTATTGATTGTGTTATAAGAACGACACATTCTACACAAAGTCGGATTCAGAAGTATATTTGTACGACATGAAAAAGTTTTGTAATTCTGTGTCTGAGATAATTAAATGGAACACAGATTTCTGTGTTCTTGAATATGGTCACAACTAACGATACTATTTACAACCTTGTACAGAAATAGGATATCAATAATTTTTCGATGTTCATGGAGAGATATCATTCGAAAGAACGAGAGACGCTGTTCATATGGGCTTCTATGAGATATACCTGACGAATTGAATGCCAAATGTCTTGTAAAGGCGTGTCGCAAGGTGTCTATGCGTCCCGAATGGACGGCGTACATCGGATTCCAGACAACAGAACGAAATTCAATAAAACCGCGAGATAAACTCTTAAACAATGCAATTTTGGTACGAGCATTAAAACCCTTTGTATTTCGCTTTATAAAACCAATCATTCATGCAGATTTCTTCACTATTTTGTTAAAATGTGAGATGAAGTTCAGTCGACCAAAACAAAACCCAAATCGCGAATCTCTGATACCTCCTTTATGTCGTGTCATCAATTTTATAGTGTGACGAGATAGATTGAATTTTCAGTACATTTTATTTGAAAACATTTTTGGCTATTTAATATCATTCCATTACCCGCATACCATTCCCTGATTCTATTGAGATCACTTTGGAGAAGTGCTACATCATTTACATTGTATTGTATTGTTGTATTAGACAATTTTAGGTCATCAGCATATAAAGAAAACTTACTGTGATGGATTTCGGAAGCAATATCATTGATGAAAATTATTATTATATATTTTAGTAAGGTCATGTTGAATGAATAAATCCCGTCACTGCCATTTTACTGACGCTAATGAATATGAATAACAAATACTATTATAATTGCAATATAATCTCAGTGGAGTCACAATGGAATGAAAATAACCAGTGGTTATGAAAAGTAATAAACTTGGGACCCTGCTCGTCGAAGAATGTTCACAACCCATGGAAAACGTGTCAAGTCCCCAAATCTGTATTAGGCCGTGGCGAACTATGACCCTTTTACCTTCTATTTAAGAGGTGACCTGTATGCCGCAGTCCGACCTATAATGGATTAACTACTACGTTTAGATAAATATTAGGGGTTAAAGTATGAAATTGCCGTTTTATTGCAATAGGTTCTTTGAATTTTCATAGAATCTTCATGGTTTGAGGTTTTCGAATGAAACTTTTTTCAAATGGTTTCTGTGTTTTTTTTTTTTTAAATTTGAAACATTTGAATATCGACTTTCAATTGTTTTTGTTATTCAATTTAGACAAGAAAGATGGATACTGCGAAAATTCGAGTGATTTTTGAATACGAGTTCCGACGCGGAACTAACGCGGCAGAAACAGCCCGCAATATCAATGCTGCGTTTGGAGAGGGGTCTACTAATGAACGCACCGTGCGATTTTGGTGGAGCCACGAGGAAGACCGCCCACACAGGTGAATAACGATGAATTAAGAGAGATAGTGGAAGCCGATCCTAGTCAAACTACCCAGGAATTAGCCGCATGGTTTAACGTTACCTTACCCACAATATTGACTCACTTGCGTCAAATCAATAAAATAAAAAAATACGAAAAATGGGTGCCTCATGATTTGACTGATCTGCAGAAACAAACGCGTGTTGAAACTTGTGTTGCCTTGTTGAACCGGTACAGAAATCAAGGAATATTGGATCGAATTGTAACATGTGATGAACAGTGGATTCTTTATGATAACCGGAAAAGAAAAATGCAATGGCTGACCCCAGGTCAAATGCCACAACAGTGTCCTAAAGCAAAACTTACCAATAAAAAGGTAATGGTAACTGTTTGGTGGTCTCTGCATGGTGTTATTCACTATAGTTTTCTCCGATCTGGTCAAGCAATAACGGCAGATATCTATTGTGCCGAACTCCGAACCATGTTGACAAAACTAGCAGTAAAACAGTCCCGACTCATGAATCGATCTTCACCATTATTGCTCCACGACAACGCGAGACCTCACACAGCACGAGAAACCATTTTGACCCTTCAGGAACTGCAGTTAGAAACCATTCGTCATCCTCCGTATTCACCAGACCTTGCTCCAACGGACTACCATTTTTTTCGTGATTTGGACAATTATCTACGTGACAAGAAGTTTTCTTCCCAGGAGGCAGTACAAAATGCTTTCACACAGTTTATGCAGTCTAGATCGTCGGAGTTCTATTGCAAAGGCATTAATAACCTTCCCATTAGATGGCAGCAATGTATAGATAATAATGGCAACTATTTTGATTAAATAAATTTGTTAAAAATTTAAAAAATAAACAATTTAGATTTTCAGTACAAATCGGCAATTTCATACTTTAACCCCTATTATAATGATAGCAGACTTTTCCACTTACATTTCAAAATTCATGAATCTAGAAAATATTGTTTAGTGTGTGTTTGTCATTTAAATTAAAATATCACATTCACTTCTTTTTATTTCCATAGCAATCTGCCTGTTTGTTTCGTCGTAATCGAAAACCAGAACTGGGCCAAGAACGCGGTTGGAATATTTAGTACCCTTTTTACTGCCTAGGTCTTATTGAAAATGTACACGACTTGGTCGTATTTTATAAGTAACAAAATCACACAACCACATAAAGTTCCGTCGCACTTCAAGAGATGGCACTGACCCATTTTTATGCATCTCCTAATCCCGGTGCTATTTATATTATATTATATACACACATACACACACGTATATATATGGGCGCCCTCAGACCCTTTACCTAAATTGTTATACGGGTTAACAGCCCGGTGGCGCAGTCAAGGCCAACTATAAAAAATCCTTCAGAAAAAAAAATTATAATGGTATGTGTCTCGTATTGCTTCCTTGTTTGAAACGGTGCATCAAATCTTACAAATGTGTTACCTATAACTAGAAAAGGATATTGTTGGTACTACAAGTGGGTGCACCCAGAACCACGATTAATTATAGAAAGTCTATTTATATTATGACTAGAGTGACGAAATGATCTCCAGAGTCCTACCAAGAACACCAAGACCAGTTTGGAAAAGGTTGTATCCCGAATTGATACTACCAGGAATCCAATCAGTGACCTCCCTTTCTGGCATCAGTATAAATACGCATACAAAACATTTTCGTCCTACATGTCGGTTAAAAGCTAATGTTATAGCATCCTTGGCACGGAAAATTAGGTCAACTCGTGTATCATCACGCCATTGTGTTATCCCTTCAGATCTTACCATTAGGCACTAGTTTCATCTAGATGGCTTTACTCATGCTTTAGGCTAAAGACCACGCAAGTTTAATGTGGGTACTTTTGTCTTCGATGAGTTACACGAATTCGCTGGTCACGATGTTTCCTTGTCAATAAAATAATGATAATCATTATTATCACTAACTAACTCTTTATACGTTCCGTGATGGGTACGGGTCTCCTCCAAGTAGAGGGCTTATGCGCTAGACCGCCAATCTGGCCCAATGCGCGTTGGGTATTTTACACATTTTCCAGGGGTTATGAAGTTTGTGGCTCGGCAAATGAAAATTCGTCGCATTATTAATCATTCCAGTCTGAAGACTACCGTTCTATTCATAAATCACTCCAGCCCAGAATTCGCCACCAATCCAGTGGATTCCTGCAACCTTTACCAGGTTGTCGGTTCACCTATTCTGCTGGCGCCGTAATAATAAAACAAAGATAAAATAATAAATCGCTATATAAAACAACATTTCAAATAGTCTAGAGTATTGTGAAAGACAATACAGTGACCCGGGATAGGTAAACAAATGCTTCGATAGTTTGGTCATATAAAAAGGATGTTAGTATTTTGACGTAACCAATTTATACAGCGAATACGGACAGAAACGTGAGAATTGGTAAACCTCGACGAACATAATCTCGATCAGATCGGGGATGTCCTCAAAATAAGCATAGGTATACGAAGAGACAGATGCGAATGGGAAAGGCGAGATATGTTATCCAGGAGCATTGCAATTGGAAGTTCATGGTCCTAGTTTTTTTATGACATCAAGTGACAGAACTTACAAGTCGAGGGTCTGGTGATAAGCGACACACTTATCCATAACAGTTGCATTATCCCTCAAAGGTTGAAATCGTTAAGATCTGAGGTGCACTGCCACATTGCTCGTTACCCAGAGATATAAAGTTGACAAGTTTCATGTAGTCTAGTTTTACCAGCATGTTACCCTTCAAAACCGAAAAGCAGTATACTGACAATGCTGCTTGGCGGATGAAATAGGTAAGGTAGCAATAGTTCCCCGACGAACTCTTTTATAAAGAGCTGTACAACTCGTACTACTAAAATTATACCCGGAGCGAAATCTATTTTGAACTATACAACAATACCCGCTTCCAAGAACTACTTAGACAGAAGCTAGCTGAAACGTTGTACATTTAAACGATGTGCTTACAAATATAAAGCCGTAGGGTTCGTTATTATACCCCATTATACTTCCCTTGAATAGTGGAGGAAAACAAAAAGCTGCCGTAGTCGCGTGGGGCTAAAAATAAGATCTCATGCCCCATGGCCGACACTTATGTACAGTATTAAAGGTACTTCCTAAATATTGCAAATATCTATAGGAAACCGTAATCACTTTTCATAAGGAGGATGGTTTGCCTGTTTGGCGATTTTATTACCAAAAGTCTAGGATAATACCAGCGGCCGATTGTAGCTTTGTTGCTGCCTGCTAACGCTGACTTGGCAAATATGGTGAGATATAGTTGTTGTCGTCGCGCTGAAGTGTGATTAGTCGAGAATAAAAATAAACACGTGATTGGAAATGATTTTTATTGGTTGTGTTGTCTCCGCGCTAATGTGTCATTTAGGCGAGAGCAAAACAGATTCGTGAGCGGTAATAATCCTTGGATCATAATGAAAAATCTTAAACAATTACCTGTTCAAGACGTCGTGGGAATTTAAAGAAAATTACTTAATTAATTTACACTTTGCGAAATATTAGAAGAAAACAGGTTAAAATCTGTTTAATATTTGTTTGCGCAATTTAGTGAGTTAAACCTGTTTTGCGCTGATAAATGTATTTTGTATACAATATATTGGTTTAGTTGGGTACAATGTAGAGGTTAAGTTCTGTAATATTATTTAATATATATGCATACTGTAGCGAACCTTAAAGTCTTCTTTACCATTATAGTTTTAGAAAATTGTGAATTTAAAGTTACTTGGTGTTGGTGCCTTTTTCTTGGATTTGTCATTGTTTTGTCTGTGTTTTGGGCTTACTTTACTTACTTTTTACTTACGTGCATATTTTATTCAGTTCTGTTACTTCTGTCACATCCCGGACACTCCATACAACAGTCGAAAGTTATTTATCTACTACTACTATACACAGCAAGGCGCTATCTGCACACGCGCATATGTGTACGTGAAGTGGAGTGAAGGGTTACCCATTACTTTCTCGTACAATTACGTTTATATCGATATATTTATATCGATATAATATTATATTTTTTATTAATTCACTAACTAGAATAATATTGAAATATATTTAAAAAATATATTTAAATGACTTAAAATGTTGTATTATGGACGGTAACTTTTAAATAAGGTAACCAACGTTTTTGAATTTTTTTTTAATATAAAATATAGGTGCGCATTTGACCTCCATCTCACCTGATGGAAAGTGACGATGAGGTCAACGATGTAGCATGCACACCTAAATAATGCCTATTCACTCTCGACTAACCTTGAAAAGGTCCAAGTTATAACGTTCAGGGAACAAGTCTGCAGGCAGGGAATTCAATTCGCCATATAAATGTGGAAGCGTAACGCTTCATGCGAATCTTTGGAATATCCACAACATAGGGGTGAAACCTAAGCCTACGCCTAGTCCCCCGGTGATGGAAAGGGGAAGGCGGAATTAAATCGTGTAATTCCATTGCACACTCTCCGTGATATATCCTGTAAAATACCGATAAGCAGGCAACTTTACGGCGGTGTTCAAGGCTCTGCAGCTTCGCCTCCACTAATTTCGAGTCACCTATAAGCCTCTTGACACAGTTCTCAATTGAATCCAAAGTGGCCAGTTGATATGTAGCAGGGCCATCCCAGAGGTGGCAGCAGTACTCCATGCACGATCGGACTTGTGCTTGGTACAGCTGAAGCAACTGTCCCGGTGTAAAGTAACGCCTCACCCTGGAAAGGATCCCAAGCTTCCTTGCTGCATTTTTGGCCATAGATTCAATGTATCTGCCGAAGTTAAAATATGGACGACAGGTCCATTCCAAGTAGCTGAAGACAATTGGCTATCGGTATGGATATATCACGAAAAGTCGGAGTCAGCTCAAAGGGACACCGTTTTTTGGAGAATAGACACGCCTGCGTTTTGGTAGCGTTAAATTTGACAAGATTGGCATTGCCCCAATTGGAGACTGCCTAGAGTGTCAAATCTAAACGGGTAACCATGGACTATCGACAAGACTGGATTTCCTCTCCAGTGACCCTTGCATTGGTCAAGTACCTATCTACAACTGTGCTGTCATACGCAAAGGTACCTGGAATTAACATATCATTGATATGCAGCAAAAAGAGAGTTGCAGACAGTACGGAACCCTGAGGAACTCTATCTATAGCCATATGTTCGGAAGAGTAGCCTTCTAAGACCACTCGAATCGAACGTTCGCTCATCGCGCATCCGAGATCCAATTGCAAAGGTCAGTGAAGCCCATAAGAGGGAAGCTTGCTTAAAAGGCTTGCGTGCCAGACCCTGTCAAAGGCTTTAGAAATGTCCAAAGACACTGCAAGTGCTTCGCCTTGCTTTTCTATAGCCTCGCTCCATATGAGACAAGTATACACAAGACGATCCCCAGTAGATTGCTTTTGTAGAAAAATCCGCGCTGGCGATCACTGAGGAGGTCCTTGTCTTCAAGGTGCGGTAGGAGACGGTTATTGAGAACACGTTCCATAGTCTTGCAGAGTATGGAAGTGACTGAGATAAGTCTATAGTTGACAGGGTCAGCTCTACTCTACGCCTTCCTTCAGGTGGTCGTTTATCCTTGCATTTTTCCTTGCATAATTAGTCAGAGTAGGTCGTATTTATCATGACCAAAGTACTAACTTGCATTTTTCGACAGTCCTCAAGACCTCTAATTTTTTATTCATCATCTGCAATACTCTTTCATTGGACACTATCCGTCCACGATATTTTCTTGTTAGCATCTGAAACCCATTTTTACGGTCCTCTACCAATTTCACTTCACGCCTTGTTTCTGCAAAGACAATAAGTATGATCGAGTTACTATGTTTTCAGCTTCGGTTTAACATGACTTGTAATGCTTACGTCCGCCAATAGGGGCCGACTTCGTGAATGATATATTTTACATTGCAAACCGCGAAATCTAAATGAATACAAAAACCGTATACTATTGAAGCACAAAAAAGTTATTGACTCATCTCGTTCGTAGTATCTTTAAAATTCTTTCTAGAAACGTTGTCATTTTACAGATATGACGTTATTACACCAAGAGCGAAATTACGTGCATCATGTGTGCCCTATTGAGTATGCATCATTCGCTTCATAGAGCATAATTTGCTATCATGCTGCAACTTGCGCTGAACACAATCTACTAGTACATAATTAAACTAATTTACACCAAATTAGTCGCAGTTAACTGCACATGAGTGAGCCGCTTTGCGATTATGGCCTCTATATTCTTGCTTCAAGGAACGTTATAATTAATTTATAGGAAATCTGTAATATTTTGAGATATTGCCCTTTTCAGGACCAGTACAAAATTGACACTGAACTACTTTCTTTTTTTCTTACAATTTTGTATGATGTTTAGTAGCATTACAGATCCTTGTAAGAAAGAGGTCGTCCAGGGAAGTACTATCACCTTACCTACTTCTGCCGCCAAACAGTAATGTGAGCATTGTCTCAGGGTGACGGGCGCAGTCGCAGTGCCTCTCAGATCTTTGCGGTTTAAAACTCTGTGTGGCACTGCAACGTTATGAACGGACACGTCGCTTACTTACTTGTTCGTCCCGTCACTTGGTATTATAAAAGAAAGTAAAGATCTAATTAGCCTAAAAGGTTCCTTAAACCGTAATTCAGAAATGATGCATTAAAAGTTAAGTTTGTTTAAGACCTTTCTTCACACAGATCTACTCGGAACCAAATAATTGGTTTGGGTCATGTATCTTAGGGCATCGATTGTACATTAGCAAGTTTTAGTTATACCTACCTTACTGTACCTGTAATTTTAATATAGCAATTAAGATTATTTTATTCTTTCATTTCTTACCAAGGAACCTTTATCTAATTAGTGAATTGTTTTTTTCTTCTCTCACAATACATCATTAGCTCATTGGACGCGGTGTGGAATTTTTACGAAAAATGTTAAGTAACTTCGGTAGAACCTACATAAATTCAAACGTCCTTTTTTCAATATCCCGTATAAGGGTATGATGTGACATAAGGAATTGTAAAAGAGTGGCAACCGAATCGATAAGCCACCAGGTCGATAAGCGGCCACGACTTAAGAGCCACATCAGAAAAAAAGTGCGAGAATGGGCACATTCTGCAGGGCGCTGCTACTAAAGTTACGAAAGAACTTTTAAAGAACTTTGAGCTGTTGAAGAGCAATTGAAGCGCAATCACCGCTTGATTGTGTACGTCATACAATAATATGTAATTTTTCCCTCTACCAATATTTCGTGAATGCCCGTCTGATGAACTTCCAGCAGTTCAGTCCAGCACTTTGCTAATTACTCTTGCGAATGAATTGTAAAACTAATTTAACTGTCTCCGTAGCCGAACGGTTACTATGCTGGTCTACCACGCTGAGGTTCTGGGTTCGATTCTCAGGCCGAGAGAAATATTTTTGTCCGGCCTACATTTATTTACCTCGTGAGTTTGGGTGTAAATTGTGTAGTGTGTGCGTTAAAAAAATTTTGATACTTATTATATACATTGTATTTTTATCTGAAAGAATCTTTGTATTAGGCAGTGTTATGCTCATTATTTACACTCTTTCCACTTCTGTACATAGAATAAATTAATATAGTAAAAATAAAATAAGAAATTTTTTTTTAATTATAAATGCAATTCAGGTCCTATGAAGATGCAGGGTTTTTGGGAAAATTCACATTACTTATGGCAAAGTGGTGAGTCTTCTTGAAATTGTTCACCGTGAGACATTTTTGAAGTCTTCAGTTTTATTCCTGTGAATGAGAACGACAATGTTGGAACAAGTTTGTTAAGTCATCAAGTATTTACTTAGTAAAGTTATTTCTATCCCAGAAGTTTCTTATAAGTTTTCGGTACCCATACTTTAGTCGTTAAAATCCCATTTCGGGGAAAAGTTATGTTCTTGAAGTCATGTGTTTTATTACGGTTTATGGAGTTATTTAGGACCATTAGTTACAAACTCGTTAAATTACATATCGTTTCCCAAAAAACTAACAGAATTCACATCTCGACTTTAACCACTGCTGGGTGTAATGCTCCAATAATTAGTGTCATCCACCGTTATGACTTTACTTATTCTGTCATCCTAGGATGAAGAAGTGCGCCTGATGGTAAGCGACGTGCCTATCCACAACTATTGCAATACCACTCAAAACTGTAAATCAAAATATCTAACGGCCACTGCCACATTATTTTTTTTTAGTCTGCCACATTAGTTTTATTTATCATTGGACGACTGTCGCTTCTAACCTGTTACTTTATCTCGACTATCTGTAGTGACTATGTCGTGCATTTTATTTATCGTCGAACGACTGTCGTGTCTAGCTGTTCCCACCGGATGGCGATGACAATTTATCGGTTCACGACACCCGCCTTGTCGTTTGCACGACATAATCATTTGATGCATTGATGAAAACATCCGGTGATACATTGGCCATTGCTATTTTAAATGTCCACCTTGTGCATGAGTGTGATTATTACTGCAAAGCGAGACATGGACGCGGAGGACGAGAGGGGAGAGTAGGGAGCAAAACACGTGCAGACAACGATAAATTGTGACGTTTTATTATCGACAGACGACGGTCGATCTAGCTCTTTCCATCGTCTTGACAGTCTGTCATCGCAACGTCAAAGAAGTCGTGAACGACAGTTAATCGTGTTGTTGTAAATGTGAACAACTTCATTTAAATATACAACTCACGACACTGTAAACTGTACAACTATCTTTCGTCACTATGTTATGAGAATGCGCCTTAACTCTGACACGTAAAGTTGACAAGTGCTTTTAGTTTCACCAGCACCCTTGTCCAGTTTTGAAGGACAAGTGGCAGTATATCCCTGGATAAACTCTTTCACAAGGAAATATTCTGGTAATAGCCGCTCACGCGATGCGCTCCTCCTACCGCAAAATGGCGACTATTTGGTTTCGCAAATTAGAAAAGCATTCAATTTAAATACAAGTTTTTATAAATAAAAATTATTATTCTGCATTGCTAAGTAAATACCTTCCGTACTACCAACAAAAACATCTCAAATAAAATGCAGTAATACACCGCAAATCCTGCACTTAAAAAGCACTAATGAAATTTTTGGTGTACTTGGATAAATATGATAATATTCCGTTTGAAAGGTTCTAACGTTTACCATGAAATTACTCCTTAAAGTATAGTTTATAATCAATTATATTCAGGGTAAACTTAAAAAACGCTATTTACGGTATGTTTTCAATAAATAAACACCGAAATCACCAGCCCAAACAATAACACGCACGATTGTCGTGACGTATTTTTAAAGTTGTTTATTTTTTTTAAATGACAGACCCAGGCATTAAAAACTTTATGGTTTGCTAGAGTAGTTACCGAAATAGCAATTAATATTAGTTCTTTTACCTGTTGTAACTTCGATATCCGATAAATCGGTATAAAATCATCACCGGCACCTCTGGGTGTGGTATGCGTCTACGGGTGCATGTATCGCGTGAGCGGCTAATGCCCAGCGCATGTCAATTTTTAACTTCGTTATCGTTCGTTTTAAATAAGCAGTGTTTACTTGATTGCAATGTACCCGACCTTTAAAACCTTTAATGACAATATAAGGTAATGTAAAATATGAGCGATGGTAGCTTTCTGGTAAAAAAACGGCCCATATTCATATTCATCTTTATTTGCAAGCCACATGGTAAATCAAGATTTTACAATTTATATTACAGTACACATAGCACCCTGCAAGGGCACCGCCAATTGAGAGCGCTGCTCTTGTTCATTAAAATAGAAACATAAATTTACATGCAAAAAGTGCTAACATTTTATCAATATATTAATATAAACGTAAATGGGATGGGACCATTTCTGAGATACCCTCTTTCCAACAAAAAAGAATCATCAAAATCGGTTCACAAGTGGCGGAGTTATCGCGTAACATACGTACAAAAAAAACAGAGTCGAATTGAGAACCTCCTCCTTTTTTTAAGTCGGTTAAAAATAGAAATAATTTAGAACAAAAGTAATGTCATAATTATGTATAAGTCCATTCAAAATTTAAAACAAAATAATACTCGTGTAACTATATTTAAATATAACAATGTCAACATTAGTGATTTTATACATAAATATAATTATTAATGAATAAAAATTTTTTCTCGATATTACTTTTATTTTGTGTTATCACAGAAAAAAATCTTCTATTTTGTAGTATGCTTTTTTTGCAAGAAATGTTTTCAGTTTAGTGTGATAGCCCGTTGCTTTTTCTTGATTTTTAATACTATTTGGTGTATGATTATATATTCTGATTAACATTGAATGTGGTCCTGATCTAGATAGTTGCAGAGTAGTTTGAGGTACTTTTAATTTATTTTCGTTCCTATTATTACGTTTAATGGTTCACATCCTTGTGGCGACATATACCTATGCTTTTAATTTCTAAGATAAGTAAATTTGTAGATGTTTAGTAAACCTGTACGTTGCAGACGGTTTGAGTCCTGGAAAACGTGTGAAGGGCCTTCTTACCTTCTCCTTAAAGGACACCCGTGCACAACAACGGGACGTACAATAATGGGTTGACAATGATGAATTTCTTTCTTAGTATAAAAAGGTGGTACAAAATAAATTTCAATTCTAATTTGAGACAATGAGAGGCGCGCCAGTAGCCAAGTTAACTGAGTAGGTGAGTTCAACGACCTACCTAATGGTGTCCGTCCTTGCTTATAAAAAACGCTGACGAGTAGCACATCAGGTAAGCGCGTGAGTTCAATGTCCTACCCTCTGCCCTCTGTCAATGCACATAAAAAAGCGCACGTGTAACGGCCATTGAATATCGTTTACATATTTTTTATACCCTATTAACGATTTTGAATCGCTTTTCACCAGATATCCCAAAGTTAACAACCTGTACAGACGCTCTTCTTTCTTCTAACAATAAATAAATTGGGCATTAGATGTGCTCTGATTTAACTCTCCTTAGAAACATAGCAAATGAACTCATCTGTGTACGTATAAATGAGATAACGTAATTGCTGTTAGTTGAGTGATAACTTTGACATCAGTTAAGATTTTTATTAGATATACATATATTGAGATAACCTCCCACTGTTATCAACGTCGACAAACATTGTCCTTAACTAAAATTCAGAAGGCGAAATTGAGGGTTTGCCGAAAAGGTATGGAACGCAATATTTCAGAGCTGCGTTCCAAAATTCGTACAGCTGACGTAGGCAAAATAACTGCTGGCCATAACTACAGACCGACCGAGACATAGATGACGAGATGACCTAGACACTTTCTTGAGCGACTGGCCGAAGACTGCAGTGGATAGATAGAGTTGGAAGTCCAAGACAGAGGCCTTTACCGAGCAGTAGGACACTACTGCAAAAAATATTTCTGTGAAAGAAATTCTCGTCCAGATATCTCAAGACACGAATCCATTTTACATAGCAGATACAGAAAATTATGTAACTGTCAATCAATCTCAATAGTAGATTGGTGCAGACAAAATTACCTTAATTATTAATTACAAAATAACCTTCATGTTGATAAATGCTTTGTAGTCAGTTTCACGAACAAAAGAAGTAGATTATACTTTGATTATACAATTAACGGCCAAACTCTCCAACGTAAATCGGTAGCCAAGGATCTGGGCATATACTTTGACGAGAAGCTTAATTTCAGAGGTCACTATGATTATATCGTATCCAAAGCATATAAAACCTTAGGCTTCATCACAAGAGCTACATCAAATTTTAAAAGACCCGCTAGTTTCATCTATCTTTTTAACGCCTTAATAAGAAGTAAGCTTGAGTATGGCTGTGTTATATGGTCCCCTTACTACGAAATGCATTGTAATCGTATAGAACAAGTACAGAAGAAAGCTCTAAAAACGATCTGCTACAAATTGGGGCTGGGTCGCAAATTAGTTACCTATAGAGAGCGACTCGAAAAATTCAATATATCTTTACTCCAGACTAGACGTAAAATACTAGATATTCTTCATTTGCATAAACTAATACATAATAATTTGTTTTCCCCTAATTTTTTAGCCCACATTAACTTTAATATTAAGCCAAATCCCCGTCACCATAAAACATTTGTACTGCATGTATATAAAAACAATACTTCTTTTTATAATCCCTTGACGAGAATGTGCCGAACGTATAATGAATTAATAGCATCAGAATCTGGAGGTCTCATTGATGTTTTTGACAACAACATCTACAGATTTCGTAACAATATTCAGAAACACTTCGCCTCGTCTTCTCATTAGTCATCATTGGTATTTATATTTCCACTAGTTTTTAAGCCTTCATATATTATTTCATTTTTATCCATATTCACATATTTAAGAAACTGTTTGCTTACTTTTTAATAGTAATGTTTACGAGTTGAATGATCATGCTGTATGTACATATGTTAGGTTTACATCCTAGATTAAAACCATAAATTGTAACATTTATTGGAGTACCATTGAATGTAAACTGTTTTGTGCATCAAATAAATAAATTAATAAATAAATAAAATGTCATAGAAATTGACTTCAGAAGTTGATACCTACTTGAATAATCAACCTAAGCTACCACTCCAAAATGATATGAGTTCGTATAATTACTTTAAATAATGGAAGCCATAAAAATTACTTAGAAATAAATACTCACACGCACAAATACCAAGCTACCATCCTGGTTGATATTTGCAACTAATACAATGTTTGTAGTGACGAACGCATTAACGTTGATAGTATTGTCCAGTGTTGTGATCAAATTGACCTTGTCCCCGGCCGTTAACTGATGTCCAAGAGACGAAATACTGGTTTTGGTCGCTAATAGACTGACCGTTGCTGAGAAGGAAAAACATAAGTCAAACAAATATTTAAAATATAAATCTAAAAGATAATACGAAAAAGTGAACAAAAAAAAAAACAAAGAGCAGAAAGTTTTTTCGAAATTTGCAGGAAATAAATCATAACAGTTACATACATATTATCAAGTGTTAAATCTGCGGCACCATATTTTCCGGTGTATTTATCAAAGGCACTGATAGATCCAATGGAATTCCATATGGTATTCTCGTCATCAACCAAAGGGTCCTCAGTATTCAAATTGTAAGTGCCATCCGGATTGCTTGATGTGCCTCCGTGAACCTGACGCATCTTTCTCGGATATGCTAGTTGGACAGATTCAAAATAGTTCTCTGCTAGAGCGTCTTCTAAGTCAGCTTCTAGAATATTTGCTTTGTCTACGAAGTAACTTGGATACTTAAGGCGCCTATTGACGTTGCGACAATTGACTCCAATCAAAACTACAAGCAGGACCAACAATTTTATCACCATTATATTAATTTGTGTATAATTAATATTATTTAATATGCAGAGAACTTTACAAAACTGGATTCTGAGATGAACTGTGATGTGTTGAAGTATAATTCACCTTTTATACCAGCGAAGTGGCCCAGCCAAAGTAAATCCGCTTAGGAATGAAGTTATAACGCCTGTATTGTGTTTGTTTTGAGTTTGAGTAGTCATATGTAGGTTTAGGGACTTGCTGAGTAGAAAGCAATGCGATTTATTAAAAACATACAATCCTCGCCTTTGGGCACGTACTTTTATTAACTCTTATAATTTGTTTCGTAGTACGATAAAATATTTTCATACACGATTATTGTTTGTTGTGTTCAAAAAGTAAATCATAACTGTGTTACGGGGGGTCTTCTAAATAAAAGAAGGAATACCCTTGTAAACAATTTACGGCCGTTCCCAATAACCTATCTTCAGTTAGCGATAGATTGTTATCGAAGATAAGCAGTATGTTTCTATCTATCTTTCAATTACGTCCCACAAACCTAGGTAACGGCTATCTATCCATCACATTCGATAGATAGAGTTCACTATCCGGCCCTCTCCTGCGTTTCGTTACTTCAAACGCCAGTAAAAACAATATTGCCGTAAATGGTCTTTTTTCGCGAAAATTCTTTACAATAGCTTTTTCAATTTACTTTACAAAACCAGAATAGTATATTTTTGCTAATTGTAATCTAAGTATGTAAAAAAGTAGACCTTTTTTAAAATTTATATCTCCGTTGAAATCATGTATATTTCAAAGAACGAAACGTAGGCACGCGTGCGTCTGTCGCAGTTTGACATTTGACAGCTCACAACCGCGCTTTTTGTTTTCTTCAAGTTATTTATATGTACACTCGTGATTGTTGAATTTTTGTAACTTGTGATTCAAAAAATGAACACTGTAAGTACTGTATACTACTTATATTATAATCTTATTCTATGATTAATTATTGCATGTGATTCTAGACTGGCGCAGCTACAATAATCAAGCCTGGTTTCCCGCGTTTTACATGATTGCATACATTGTAGATTATTAAATTCTTGTTCTGTTTTCATTAGCAAAAGAAGAAGTGGTACTGCTTATTGGCCTTGTACATGATAACAAAATCATAACGAGCAAAGCCACTAATGCCACGAACAACCAATTAAAGGAAGTAGCCTGGTTAAAAATTACCGACGTCTTCAATGCCTCCGTTTGGAGTTGCCCACGGAGGATGGAGCAACTTAAACTAAAGTGGGAGAATTTAAAAAAGGCAGCTCGTAAGAGATCTGCGTCAATAAGATTAAACCGTAACAAGGTGAATTCAGATGTTATAATAATATTAATATATAAAATTCAGCTATTAGTTGTGCGCGTACAACTATCAGTTAGTTGGGCACGATTCGTTTTTTATACCCAAAGGTTATTCACTGAACTTTTTGCCTTCCTACGACCAGCAGCTGGTACTCCCCTGGCTGAACCTCGGACCCAAACAAGTGGATTTAAAAACACTAACGATTAATTATTTTAAATTCCAAAAAAATGAACTTGGCGGACACCGCATACGAAATCGCTGTTATCAAGAAAATGCGCGTACGTCTCTCTTTAAGATAGATTTCGGAGTGAGCCGTCGTCAAGCGGTAGCGGGACAGCGGCTTGCCTGATACCCCACAAAGGGAGCGAAGAACCGAACCAGTTGTCGCCTATAAAAAATGGCTCGCGCGCATTCCTCGCTCGATATCCCTAACTATACGTTCCACTGCTGGACACGGGACTCTTCCGAATACATCCTTCCTTACAATAATTAAAACAAATGAAATATTATTAATTTACAACGTTACAACTGTGACCTCATATTACTTTAATCTTAATAAAGTTTCAAAGTAGAATGAGCGCTTTAAGCAGTCATTCGACCATAACGTTGAATAAAAGATGCTTTACCTTTAACGTACCGTTTCGACATTATAACAAAATGTGTAGTTCAGCGTGCATTCCGACAAAACTCAAAGTACAATTCTCTGCATTTTACGTCGCAATATTTCACAAAAAAATATATTCCCTACGGGTGCAGTATTGAATCAAAGGAGAACGAGCGCCTCGCGTGACCCAGTCATATAAAATTGGATCAACTCTTCACGTTTACGTTGCCATCGTATTTTTCGACATTGACACATTTTTTCGTATTTCTTTAAATATAGTGTTCTCACGTTTTTGTGATTGCTATACATGTAAAATGAAACTATATTTTCTGATCTAAATCTCATATTTTTGTTGTATGATACCAAGTGACGGGAAGAACAAGTCGTGCGCCTGTTGGTAAGCGACACGCCTAACGATAACAGTTACAGTGCCACTCAGAGATTTAAATCGGAAAGATCTGAGGAGCACTGCCACTGCGTCCGTCACCATGTGACATAAGTTGACAAGTTCAAACTTCAATTTCACCAACACTCTTACACTTCAAAGTCGGAACGCAGTACAGGGGGGTAATCCACGTAATCAAATTTAGTCGTTAAACTGCTTTTTCGTATTCACGTGTGACTGTGAACATCAACGAGTCCAATTTTAAAGTCGTTCGATCCGAATGTCGTTAAAGCGTATTCTGGTATATGAATCGAACTTGAATCGACTCTAAACGACAAGTCATACATATTCTGCGAAAATTTTGACAGTTCTTTCAATAGACTTTCGACAACTAAATGTCAAATTTCACAATCCAACATTTGTTCATTACTCGTTACGTTTCGATTCTACTCATATAATACTTGTGAATACTCATTTTCGATAGGATTTCGATCGAACGACTACGTAATTTCAACGATATTTTGATAGCTTGAACTTACGTGAATCGCACTACTGTTCACATTACATCTTGACGGTAGAAATAGATAAGGTTGAAAGGGTTGTAACTCTAACTAGCCGTGAACAGGTTCACGGCAATGAAATGGCAAACTTCCGGTCCACAAAATTTATTAAAGAAGTAAAGTTTAAAGAAAGGCTGTAACAATATAAAGGTAAATGTAAAAAAAAACAGGTATAACAGTATAAAACACTCCCTACACTTTATTATTAAGGCACTTACCCCTAAATGGGCCGAGAAACTGAATTACAGAAATAGATACATGAAGGGTGTAGACTTATAAATTATTACACATGATTAGCTTATTAACAGCTC
>NW_020655603.1:0-12885 GCF_003589595.1 Hyposmocoma kahamanoa | reverse complement strand
TATTATGGAAATTATTTTCTGAAATAAAAATATTGAATTGAATTGAAATAAACGAATTATAAACTTATTTTTATTTTTTCGTGTGCATCTCAAAATAACTAATTATATTGCAGCTATACCGGTCCATAGTGGCGTCACGCATCGATGGCGGCGCGCCAGTGAAACTGCATGCGTACGACAAAAGTCTCGGCTTAGGACACAAATGGATTTGCAATGCCAAAGATTTGCCTCAAGTTGTCGGGTGAGTTTTTACCCTTATCTATAATACCAAGGTCGGCACCGTCCAGGGAAGTATTGCCACCTTACCTATTTCTACCGCCAAGCAGTAACGTGAGCACTACTACGTTCCACACCGTAACCTTTCTAATTACCCTAAATGAGTTATGGTTACATTCTGTATAAAATATTCTAAATTAATTTGACATATGTGCTTTCTATCGAGTTCGTAGGTTTTCGCGATTGTTACACATAGGAAATGAAACTATTTTTCCGGATTTAAATCGCGTATATTCGTTTTTTTTTTCAAAGAAACCGACGTTTGGGGCCCCTTACAGGTCCATGGTCATGTACATGGTCAGTCAGGTACATGGTCATGGTTGACAACCGTGACCTGTAAAGGGCAAAATAGTTTCATTTCCTATATGTGCTTTAGTCAGTCGATGTACTGATTTAAATAAATATAAAAAATTTGTTGTTATATTGTTAGTACACTTACAAGCTATCTATTCTACTGTTATACTCCGTCGAACCATTTGTTTAAATTGTTTTTTTTTTTTTAACTTTTGTCATGTGCGGCATGCGAAGTTCGTAATTATTGACATACAACCATAGACAATGCTATATTTCATGGACTCTTATATTTTTTAACTTTAGTAAAGCGACGTGCTCTTTAGCTCCGATATTTATCGAGCCAACAGATTATGTAACGAAGATTATTCAAGTTGATCAATTTTGGTACCGGTCTAGTAAATAATGAAATAAGTTATAAATTGTTAAAATAAATTCTTATTGTTTATTAAAATGAATCGTCGGATTCTTCTCCATATGAACGGGAATCATCACTTGGATCCTCATTAACATTAATGATTAATTCTTGAGTACACAAATTGTCAAACGCATCATCACAACCCCAATCAGACAATATCTCTTTGGAACCCGCTCACATTCACGATTATAACTTCTTCATAAATAAAATCGATTGTTATAAAAAAAGCGAATCAGAAACGCATTAGGACGTCACTAATTGATTATAATTCGAGCTGTCAAAAGTTAAATAAATGGACGGAGTATAGTACACAAGAATAAAAATAAAATGCATGAAATGATTACATGCTACCTGCTAAGTTCACCGATCTCCCAGGACGTGAACTTCAGTGAACCTAACAAGCATTCCGGAGTCCCATCTATCCCCTATCATTTTAAGAACTGTGCTTGAGTCCTCTCGCACTCCGCTCAGACAGGATGCCATCTTTTTTCATACTAGTCGTAAAAATTATTATACCGAGTGACGGTATGAACAGTCGTGCGCCTAATGTTATCGACACGCCTGCTCATAGCACAAATCGCAAAGATCTGAGGTCAACACACACACAAGTCCCATGTGCCTATAATTTCACCAGCACTGTTGCCCTTTAAAACTGGAAAGCAGTTATGCTCACATTACTGCTTGAAGGCAGAAATAGGTAAGATGGCAGTACTTCCCTGGACGAACTCTTTCACAAGGAGCTCTACTGCTGCTAGACCTACCTGTCTACCTGTTGGTTATACGGGAAGGGCACTGGGACTCAGTCAGGTTCTGACCCCAGATGAACCCGTTGGCACAGACTTCATACGTTTCTCAAAAGGGTAGTGCCCCCGGGTACACGTACGACACAGTCCCTGTCGTCCAGATGTTAGGTCCAGAGCTCTACTGCTACTAAAGTGAACTACAAATGTCATGATAGAGTCATGAAAAAAATTAATACGCTGTAATAGTTGAATAGCGTCAAATTGCTGTATGAGTGTAAAATCATTGCCCACAAACGACCTTTAAACGTCACCCTGTATATTAATTTTTACTTGTTTGTTTCAGGGAGTTCGTGAAGGACCACCGATGAAGCCTTAACTGCTTACTGTTACTCTATTTTCTGTGATAACAGCACATAGTGACTTTAGCTAGCTTATACAGGGTGTCCACTTAATCTTTAATGTTGTAAAGATTGTACAATTTTAAATTAATTGCAATTATAAATCCGATTAAAGATATTGCTAACATGCTATACATCTAACGAGAGTTTTAAAATGGATTCTAATAGGGTGAAGCAATTGCTTTCGTTTTTCTTAATAGTTTTTCAAGAAAACGGTACTATTGCCTTAAGTCAATTAATTGTTGGTCCACGATTTAACAGACACTCTGTATGTCCCACTGCTGGGCACGAGCCTTTCGAGGCGTAGTGATTTAAAGTGCCGCTTACTTTTTCATAATATTTTATTTATTTATTTATTAAGCTCAATTAGCCAATAAAAGATTTTTTTTATAATTAACAATCTTATTATTGATCCTCTTTTCATTCAAATTTTTACCGTACTAATGCAGTTCATTTCCGGTCGAGCAGCAGGAACACTGGCTTTATTTCAGATTTTAATTTTTTAAACGAAATTAAATCCATTTGATAAATGTATATCGTATAGTATACCTGTTCTATTTAGTTCAGTTGATATTTAAAAAAATCATTGGTATATGAAAAATTAAAAATAACTTATGAAACCTATGTATAAAAAAAGGCAATAAACATCTTATGGAATCATATAGACCTGTAGCTCTATTGCCAGTTTTTTCGAAAGTGTTCGAGAAAACTATTTATGATAATTTGTATAATTATTTTGAGAACAATGAAAATTTTTGTAAAGAACAAAGAGGTTTTAGAAAAAACAGCTCAATTAATTTAGCTATATACGATTTCTTAGAAAAAATACATAACAGGATGGATAGTGGATTACCAGCTCTTGCTATATATTTAGATATGACAAAAGCTTTTGACTAAGTGGACCATGATATTTTACTTGACAAACTATACTCATATGGTATAAGGGGCAATATGCATAACATGATACAATCGTATTTAAAAGGTAGAACTCAAGTGAACAAAATTAATAAAATCAACATTATGACAAGAATAGAAGTGGAATATAAGTCTGATTCTAAATTAAAAATATATGGAGTACCACGGGGCAGTATTTTGAGACCCTTACTCTTCTTAATATATATTAACGACATGCCTAACGCATCCCGCCATCCAATGACACTTTATGCGGACGATTGTACGGTCACATATATTAAAGAAAATGAAATAAATAACAGCTTAAATTCATTAATAGATAGATGAAGAATAGAAGCTTCAAGAAAATAATTTTCGAAAAACCAAACTCATGAATTTTAAGTAGAGAAAAGCAGCTAGTCAAATAAACATAGAATATAAAGGGACACGCATAGGACAAACAGATATAACAAAATGTCTAGGTATACACATTGATGACAAAATAGCTGGAAAGCACAATTAGAAAATGTTTGCAATAAACTCAACACTTGTGCATATACACCATACATGCTTAGCAAAGCTGTAGATAGAAGCTCGGTCCTTCAAGCATATCATGGGTATGTTGCTTCAATATTAAGATATGGTATAATATTCTGGGGAAATGCAACCAAAGTGAATTCAGTTTTCAAGGCACAAAAAAAGATGTGTCAGAGCAATATGTCGTTTGAAGAGAACAGATAGTTTTAAAGAAAGCATATTTTAAGGATCTTCGAAAACTGACTGTTGATGACTTTACATATACGAAACTGCCGTATACGTCCGAATGCACACACACTTGGTCACGCAAACTCTAAAGCCAAGACGTTATGACCAACTTCATTTGAAAGCTTGTAAAACAGCTTTAATGCACAAAAGTATCTTCGTAATGGCGCCAAAAATTGACAATAATTTACTGAAAATATTGAAGTCTAAAAAAAACTTTGTATTATTTAAAAAACAATTAAACAACATATTGCGTAATAAAATTTGATATTTATATTTCTTTTCTGACGTTACTAGTCTTATTATTTTGACATTTAATTATATTAAAAATATTTTAATTGAAATTGACTCATATAACTATCATTGCGCCTAAATTGCTGACCGACTTATTAAATCCGTATGTGCACGCTTATGTGATATTAGAAAAAAATAACATGTTATATCTGGTTTAGTCTGTTATAATGCATGCGAATAAATGTATAATTAATAACACTTTCAATGCGTTTGTATGCCTAATGTTTGGGTCAGACACAGTGAAACTACTCGTTACTTTTTTTCCGATACATGAAATTGCCAGCCTTAAAGCATTTCCATTGTTTTATTCTTTCGTGGAGTAACCCATCACTCCCATACCTACTGTTTATTCTCTGGTTTAACGAGCACAGTGGCTTTGTAAGAGTGTCTTAGTAGGGAAACCAATGGTAAATATAGTTTCGTTGTGGTGGAACCTCTGGTCATCTCTGGTTGCAATGGGCCAAAAAGTCATTTCAGTTTGATTTTGCGCCAAAAACCGGGGTGGACACACATGGCTTGAACGCATAAGTTTGTAAGTGCAATATTATCAGACCATAACAGTGGTAGTACCACTCAGAGCTTTAAATTGCAAATATCTGAGGCGAAATCGTGTCTTATTCCAGCGTGACCATGGTCGAGTTTTGGAAATTTGACTAGCCAGAAGAAAGTCGCTATTTAGTCGGTTCTGGTCGCAAAAAACTAGATTTAGTCGGTCCGCCGTTCAAAAGTTATAAGGGTGTTTTACTGTCCACTCTGAAATAAGCTCATTCCAGCGGCTCCATTTCTCAATCTCGAGAACGACAACATCTAGCTTAGATCTGATTAAATTAAAAATGTTGTGATTTTGTCGATTCTAGTCGTAAGAAACTATATTTAGTCGTTACGCCGTTTTGAAGTTATCGAGGTGTTTTTTGCGACTAGAACCGACTAACTAGTCAAATTTCAAAAACTAGACCATGTCACGCTGGAATAAGGCACGCGAGGGGAACTGCCTACTGAACTACGCCTGTCACACCGAGACGTAAGTTGACAAGTCCCATGTGCCTATAACTTCATTCTACTTCAAAACCGGAATATTACCCTTCAAAACAGAAACGCAGTAATGTTCAAATTACTGCTCGGCGGCAGAAATAGGTAAGTGGCAGCACTTCTCAGGATGAGCTTTTTCACGACTTCTACTAAATGTAATAAGTCTTTGCTTAGTACCTATCTAGTTGGAATAAAACATCGCGGATTGAATATATTATATTCTTTATTGCACCAAATAAATACAACAGAAATATTAGATTAACAGAAAGTGAGCAAAGGTGGACTTATCTCTAAAATAGATCTCTTCCAGCCAACACAGGTTATAAGCGGGCAATAGCGTGCAAGAGAGAGTGCGGAAGAAATATAATAAAGTACGTAAGTAAAAAATAAAAACACATTACCGTTACTTACATAAGTATTAAAATGAATCATAATAAATAGCATAAATAGTGTAATATATACACATAGGTGCATATATACATAAATAAGTATGTAAAAATACAATAAGATGATTACTGAGAGAGTTCAGCAAGAAAGTGCGCTTTTAACCTTTTCTTGAAAGAAGAGATAGACGGGCTAGACTGGATATGGAAAGAGAGTCTGTTCCACGACTGTGTTGCACGAGAAGATAAGGAATTAAAAGAGAAATTGGAATTTGAATATACTCTGAAGAAAGCAATCTGCAACTAGATTACAGTTTTATGTTTTAAGGTTGAAAATTAGTGAAAAGTGGGCGTCGTTGGCCAGAAAAGAAGGTCATGAAGTAGGAAGCTTCTTCTTCTTTTAAACGCTATGGCTCCATCAAAATAATCGATGATTTCGCCAATGTCAAGTATAAGACTATGTACGATGGTTTTGTAAAAAGTAGGAAGCTTATTGTGAACTTTTTTAAAACAGGACATTGACATTTAAGCGTTAAACGCATTTGTCATAACGACGTCACATAATAAAATTGTAAAAAAATCTTAAAAAAATTATATAAAAAAAATGATCATAATATTTTTAATAAAACGGGGGTTAAGAAAACATTTATAAAAATAGTAAAATGTGTATAAATTTCTTTAAAAATAATCCGAGGCATATTAGCAAATTTAGAATAACACCTGCGGAACATGGTGATTGGGTATGGAGTTTTTTTATATTATTTTCAACCCGTACATTACTAGGCTGGGTACCCTTCGGGAAGCTAATACTGCATATTGTCCAAAATACCACAATATCGCAAGGCAAAAGTCTTTGACCAGTGTATGTTACCAGTGATATCTTAGAGACGTTGGGTATACGTCGCGGCAATCATCAGACCACCTACAAGGTGGACTGATGATTATATTGTGATACAAATGTACAACCCTTTTCCTTTTAGATTTGTCTCTTTCTCTAGTAAATAATCAGGCTCTTTAAGTAGTAACTAACGCTTTAAAAGTTTTTTATAATTATTAACACAAAGATCGAAAATTTCTACCACTACCAGGTCTACCACGGTTTGCTTCAAGGCGTTGGTTCGAATCCAGACGTATCCAAGGAATTTTTTTCTATATATCGATATATCAAATTTGGATTTCTACACTAAATTTTAAATAACACGATGTTTGACAAGTATACAAAATAAGTGTAATGAGCTTATATTTAGTTCTGACTAACACCAATAGATGGCGCGATGATTAAATTAAAACCCGCTATCAAGTGTTAATAATTTTAAAAAACTATTGGAGTAATTTCACAAAAATATTTAAATGGCATGGTGGTCAAACTTCGTGACATTCAATAAACTTAAAAATTACAAAGATCGAACACAAGGAAAAACTCTCGATCCTCGATCCACAGACCTCGAACCTGTATCTGTGCCATACCAGGGCGACCGCTCTACCAACTGAGGTACTGATCGAGACAGCAGACTTTACGAATTCTTCAATGCGTTTGTTACAGGTCTTTGTTTTTCATTTTAACGAATTATTTGCCACTTTAAAGTTTTTTTGTTTTTTAGATTGCTTTTAGCGACGGGCGCGTCGTTAACAGCCAGTGTTCTAGTCATCCAGGTGGCAATACTGCCACTCGTCTTTAAGTACAGCAAGTCCGTACAGAGGAAAATGGTCTTTTCCAATTGTAGTAAGTAAAAGTTCAAAACGGCCTATGAAAGCCTGTATTTTTAAGGCCGTTAACCCTTTAACTTTTTGTGACAAAGTGAAGATGTAAACAAAGATAGTAAGTACACTTTCACCCAGAGAGGATGCCTGACTGCCTGTTCAGTCTAAGGTGGCTGTACGTTTGTTTGAAACATGGAAGTTTTTAATTTTCTTGTAGTGTAAGTTTGTTCGACTTGCAGTTTTCCACCCATTAAATGCTAAGCTTACAAACTTATAATTTTCTTTAAGTATTGTAACTTAAAAACATTCAATTACCATTAGAGGTCCCAGGTTCGATTCCCGGGCCGGGAGAAATGTTTGTATGGCTTACATTTATTTCTCTCGTGAGTTTGGGTGTAATTTGTGGTTGTCTATGTGTGTGTCCATGGCACCCGCGACACAGGGTTTCCCTAGTGCGGGGCTATGTTGATTGTGTGCGTTATTATTATTATTATAGTATCAGTGGCGGATTTGCAGTCTTGGCCGGCCTAGGCCCCCGGCCATGTAGTCAGTACCAGCATCTGTTAAGTAGTTTTTAAGTTTATCGCGATCATACAGACAGACGTAGTGATATAGTGATTATACATTACAATGTGTGTGACATATCTATATTTTATACATAAAATACGATGCGGTGCAGAGCGGCCCGCCATAATGTACGTGAGCCTTTAGAATATTATATAATATAATACATATTATATAATATAATTAGTATACACCATACTACTACTTGGAAACTCAGAATTTCCTTGTAGCGTGAGTTGACCAACATAAGGTTGTCTATTTCTCATGCCTTACCTATTTCGGTAAGGGGTGCTGGTGAAATCGCAGTCACATAGGACTTTTCAACTTACGTCTCAGACTGACGTGCTTAGTGGCAGTGTCCCTTAGATCTTTGTGATTTGAAGCTCTGAGCGACACTATAACTACTGTCGCTTACCATCAGGCGCAGCCTTGTTCAAATGATAATTTACTTGTAGTGTAAAGGTAGCATTGCAGTGTTGGAGACCGCGGCAGGGCTTTAAATTGCAAATCTTATGGGCGCTGTCACTGCGCCCGTCACCCTGAGACATAAATTGAGAAGTCCCATGTGCCTGTAATTTCTCCAGCACCCTTGCCCTTCAAAACCGAAACACAGTAATGCTGACATCACCTACTGCTTGGTAGCAGAAATAGGTAGGTAAGGTGGCAGTACTTCCCCGGACGAACCCTTTCACAAGGAGCTTTAGTGCTACTGATGTATCGAGCGCTGACCAACGTTAAGGCGTTCGACGTCGTCGCTTTCGTTGGTCATAGCGCTCGACACAGATTCGTACTACAACCAACATCACACCGGAATGCTAGCTAAACTTAGAAACCCAGAATTTCCTTGTAGTGTTTTGAATGATTTCTCTTTTCATCAGACTTCAAAAACGGAGGAGGTTCTGAATTCGACTAATAAATATTTTATTTTTGTATGTATGTTACTCGATTACTCTGTGAACCGAATGTGACGATTCCTTTTGTGTTTTAAAGACGACCTACCTCAGTATTGGTCCCAATTAAATTTGAAGAAAATATTTTACTTCTAAGAGTTGCAAATTAGGGAATGAATCTGGTTTCGAGCACTAACCGGTAATCGATAGCAATAAAACTTGGCAAAGAGATGTGATTCCATAAAAAGTTATAATTACTCAGCCATCAGATGATAAGGTAGTTATTATGTAGGTATTGTATTATGAGCACGCCGGAAATTGAAACAATAAGCTTGCACTTACAAGGTGGCAAATTCTCGCAAACTGTGCCACCATTCCTCCCCCATTGTTTCAGTCAATTACCCTCGAAACTTGGACTACGAGAATCCGTCTAGCTGCAATGTCGTCGGCGGGAGAAACTTCAGCATTCCAATTTTGTCGAAAGTTGATAATTGCGAAATTAAAATCGGTAAGAGACTTTTATGCTTAAGGATGTTTGTTGCAATATATGCAATATGTAGTACCTAAATATTTAGTTTTCCGTATTTAGTTGCCGTCTTTTTAAAGAAACACGTCGAACATGAAAAGATAATTTATGTATATGTTGTGAACAGGTGTATGGCATATTGTCCCTTGTTCAATGTTCAGAGATGTGTTCGTGGTAAAAGATTACGTTAATCTGGACCAGCGGCTCCACAACGAATTGCGGCGGACCAAGAACACGATTGTGCTGTACTGCCATGGTTAGTGTTGGAAATGTTTATGTTCATAGTCGCTATCAGTAACGCTACACGTGTTACACCGGAGCGGAGAAATACATGTGGCGTTAGAACATCGTTTTATAGTGACGCGGTTTCCTCCGTCCGGAATATAAGCCAACCGTGCGTTCATTGTAGGCGACTGTCTTCCGTGAATATCCGCACTACATTAAATACTCGATTCAAAGCACTGCGGATTCTACGCATGCAAACGCACTTATGGGGCGCCGAGCATCGCTCTCAACGCCTACCAAAGAATTCTTTAGACGGTGTGACCTCCTTACACCGTCATCTCACCTGTTTGTATCGCCTCTCTCCTCTTGTATCCTGTCATTTTTTTATTTTACTTGTATTTAAATTTTAAATTTGGATTGTTCCATCTTCCTTCACATTCTCATTTTGTTTTCGTACCACGGTCACTCCCAGCTCGACCGCCACAACAGTCGGAGCTGTTTCAAATTCCATCGCGTATAATCGCTAATTTTGGTTCTTTACTACGTTTATAATCGTCATTAAGTAAGCTAAATCATGTGCAATAATCTATAACAGTCTACAGCCTTCATGTACCTAAGATTACGTATCTGTAATTCAGTTACTCGGCCCATTTAGGGGTAAGTGCCTTAATCATAAAGTGTAGGGAGTGTTTTATACTATTGTATCTGTTTGTTTTAAATTTACCTTTTTATTGTTACAGCCTTTCCTTTAACTTTACTTCTTTTTTATAATTATTAATACAAAGATCGAACACTCAGAAAAAACACTCAGAAACTAGTTGTAGATAAACCCAAGATAGTTGTAGTGCCACTCAGAGCTTTAACTGCAAAGATCTGAGGGGCAATTGAAATTTGACAAGTCCCACTTGCCTAAAGTTTCATCAGCACCTTAACCTGTCAAAACTAAAGCGCAGTAGCACTCACATTACTGCTTGGCGGCAGAAATAGATATGGTTCCTCTACTAACTAAACTAACCTTCCCTGTTATGTAATTCGGGATTTAATCACGTATAAAAACATATTTTATTTGCCTCGACGTTTCGGACGTATTGCAACGTCCATGATCTCGAAGGGTTGAAAAGGCGGTGTCAGCATCTTCTAGCCGTGCGTGAGTATATAACAAATAACAATGTCGTGAGATGAACGTATCGTGAGTAATGTGTGTCGGTCTAGTGAGAACCCTAGTGCACAAACAAATAATGAAGATCAAGTGCGGGTAGTTAGAAAAACGCACGGCTAGAAGATGACTTCCATACTTAAATTTTATTTATCTATTTATTTTATTTATCTATCTATATAAATGCTATTAAGCGCACTCTACTCCATTTCATTTCACACACACACTCAAACACACTCACACACAAACACACACACTTTCACACACACTTACACACACGCACATTCACACACACACACACACACACACTTACACATACTTTCTACTTACTTTTTATTACTGCTACTGCTACTCTACACTAGATTCACGGCCCTGCACTACACTATTTCAGTTTTACCCGCAGTTCAAAGATTGTTTTCTTTTCTGATTTTGTTAAAACGGAGAATCTTCGTAACACTATTAACACAGGTTTTGTACCTAGAATAGGTTATGATGGTTCAACTTTTGTCTGCCCATACAATCGAATTGTACCTTATTGTATTCATCTAGTTTAAGTGCTGTATGTTTAAATTGAATAAATTTATTATTATATTATTATTATTATACCGGCCTCTTCAGTCCCTTCGAGACTATGGACGTTGCAATACGTCCATGGTCTCGAAGTGATTAAGTCCCGAATTAAAAATCAAATAATGTGTGAATATAGTGAAAGTTTAAATCAAAGTAACCGATTCGCTATGGACCTTTTGGAGGGAAAAGTGTCGTTTTTATTTTGACTTTCAATTATTTAGTGAAATCTAGTTTAAAGTGGAATAGGATAGTGCTATTGTGCGTTAATTGAAGATTTTTAATCTTCAATTAACGCACAATAGCGAAATTATACGAATCTCGAACTAAAATACCCGTATCGGCCCGTTCTAAGGAATCCCGAGTCAATCCAAGCACGCCGCCTCAAATTGCCTATCCTCTTTGTGGCGGCCATATTTACAGAAACATAATTCAACTTCATGTACCAAAAAAGAATAATGTACCAAGACTTGGCTGTATGGTGTAAAACCTGTGCCTTCTCCTTTATGGAAAGAAGAAAAAAATAATCGAAGTAACCTTCCCTGGACGAACACTTTCACAAGGAGATCTATTGTTACTAAAGTAGGTATTGTAATGATTTTCAGGTAATTCTAATCACAGGGCGTCACCTCATCGTCTCCAACTTTACAAAGTCTTTCAGGATTTGGACTTCCACGTTATCACGTTCGATTATAGAGGTACATTATGTATTTATTTCTATTACTTTATTACACTAATAATTTCAATCTTACGATTGTAAATGAATAATTATATTTTCGGTATCTGATGGTAACTAGTTCCTTCTTCATCTCAGTTTTGTGTCGATGGTGTCAATGGCAGGGTTTTGTACGTTTAATATTTTGCTAAAAGTTATTAGCAGTGGCTTATCTACAGACATGTCTGTGGGTTTGTAAGTGACTGGCCATCGAGCTACGAGTTAATTGCCATTGCAATTTTTTGGTATCCTGCTCTTTAATGGCACGTCGATGACGTAGACATGTATACCATATGAATGCAATAAATATATTGAGTATTGAGTAATCTACTGTAGTCGGTAATCAGATTATACGATTTTCACGAGAAATCGATTCAAAATTTTAAGTGTTTGTGGTTGTTTAGATTATTTTTCGGTTCATTGTTGTTCAGGTGGCCTAAAAGGCCAAATCGTGCAATTCTGTTAAAAGCAATTCATTTACAGAATTCCTTGCAATTCTGTAGCAATTCCTCGTATCTTTGTAAAACTGAATTTGATTTTATAACATTCATAAATGGTTTATTACGAGAATTTAGTGTAAATAAGTATGTTCATCGAAAAGACCACTACATAAAAAGATTAAATTACCAAGAATCCAAGGATTTCATAAATTTACAATTATTCGGCTGGCAATAAGTTAGAAGTTGTCAATGTCAACAACAAACAATCTCAAATAATGTTCATAATTTTGTCTAATATTTTTTTATATTTTTTCCGAGAAATCGAAGCGACTCGGTGAAATTCGGCGATTAATTGCTTACAACACTATTATTTAAAAAAAATAGCTTGAGGACATAACTGTTTTGAGGACGTGTCGGAGTAACCTTAAAAGTTGCATTTTATTTTGGAACTAAAACTGCGAAAACAGTACTTCAAATATATTTTGTCATATTAGAAAATGTTTCAATAAAATTAATGTATTTTTTGAAACTCAATTATGCTAATAGTTGTTTTTTTATTATTTCGTTGATCGCATTCAAAGTTACATACTATCGCCTTCTTTAGCTGTCAAATTTG
>NW_020655602.1:0-25434 GCF_003589595.1 Hyposmocoma kahamanoa | reverse complement strand
CGTGGTTTTTGTATTAGACCCGTCGTCTATTTATTTGTAAGTCAATGATATCAATTCAATAAAAATTTAAAATACAGTGAATAGCGACATCTCTCATCAGGACTGGTAGCTGTAAAGGTACCAACTGGGTGATAAATCTTTTATAGATTTCTCATAGATGGCGCTATGACTAAAAAGTCGTTGAAAAACCAAATACAAAGACCACTAGAGCACATAGAAAAATTCGTGAGGTTCGTTGATTCATTCCGTGGCTTAGTTGGTATAGCGTCTGGCACGGTATGCAAGTAGACGTCGGTTTGAATCCGACTGGATCGAAGGAATTTTTTCTGAGTGTTCGTTCTTTGTATTAATAATTATACGAATCTTAAACTTTACAAAACGGCTTTTACAATTAACTTAGCACACGTCCTTTCTCTCTTGTCTTCTCGTTCCAGCGACACATCTTCACTTATTCTTGATTCAAACATTCACTCAAACTACCTCACTAACCGGGCTAATGAAGCCCGTTCGGATACTACTTATGCATATCATCTTACTTCACATCACATTCGGATATCCATTCCTACCAATCAAACATAAAGAAGGATATAATTTGGTTATAATTAAGTAAGTTCATGTAATTACAGAACAAGCAAACAAATGGGTGAAGAACATGGAGCGCGAGAACAATTTGAAAGTAATAAAGCTGACTGACTCAAACTACACCCGGATATTGGAATCTGCGATTCAGTACGGGTTTCCGGTTATTTTGGAAAATATCCGTCAAACCCTGGATGCTGTACTGGAACCGGTGTTGCTCAGAAATATTTTCAGGTACTAATGACTTAACGGATTTTTTTGGTTCTGTACCAGCTAACATATTTTACAAGTGTCAAAGTCATATTACGTACCAGAAGAGCTAGCACGACAGGGCGCGACTTGCGCAAGAGTGACATAAAGCGCGAGATACTGCTATTCTCGCAAAGAGATCTCACGGTTTATGTCGCACCCTGTCGTTGTACCGGCTACTGGTGGGTTATGACCATAGATATAGAAAAAAGGGGACATTTGGTATGGGGGCGTGGTTCGTGTAGCCTTGATATGATCAAAATGATCATATTGAGGTGACACGTCTACAAACATCGCCACAGTGGCATGGCGATCGTTGTACACACAAGATCTCTCGTAAAACGTGAAAATGCCCAGTTATAGCGATACACCTTGTAATAAAAAATATGAGGAAGAATTTGTTTTTCAATCAAACCAACGTTTCGAACTCTACAAGTCCCATGGCACAGCTGACTAAATAAATAGTTTCATTTTCAATGTGTAGCAATCCTGAAAACCCAAGAAGTCGATAAACCTTGATCTTGTTTCAGATCTGGTGGCGTCGACTGCCTCAAATTCGGAGACAACATCCTAGAGTATAACTACGACTTCCGCTTCTACATCACAACTAGACTTAGCAACCCGCATTACTTACCCGAGATCGCCGTCAAAGTAAGTATAGACATCCTGGATTTATCTCGTGCTTCCGATTCAAGGATTACTTGGGTACAGCCGTTGCACATGATACTAGCTAACTTTAAACAAGAAATAGTTATTTTTGATATAAGTGCGGAAAGTTAGTCATTATTCACGAGGCTCGAGGCTTCTTGGCCCGAGCCAGAGGCGAGGGTCAAGACGCGAGACAAGTGAAAATGACAAATCCGCACGTGTATCAAACGACGTTTTTTAATACATTTGCGAAAAAACTACATTGAAAGTAAAATAAAACAGTATTTAAAAAAAACTCATTTTCTGCTAGTAAATTAAAATAATGAAATACAACCACTGCAACCATTATTTAAAAGTCTATGGAAATATAGTTCTAACGTGCTGTTTTTGTTTATTTTCTGTAATATCGGTCTGTAACCACTTTTCTTATTATGAAGTCCTGGTACTTTTGTTTAAACTTCTTTAGGAACCCGTGCACGGTAGTGAGATACAATTTATCTGTAATACATAAAACAAATATATACATAAAAATCTCGCCTATCACCCATTCAGGGGTAGGCAGAGACCTCCACTCGATACGTTCATTATATAGTATTTGTAAATAAATATAAGTTTTAATGACGAATGACTTACGTCACAAAGCACATAAATATTAAATAAATATACAACTTCTTTAGTTCTGTGCTTAAGATTTGAAACAACAGTAAATTAAAAAAAAAATGGAAGAGTAAAAAGCACTAGTGCGAAAATTCCAACTTTCGGCACGATTTGTAGTGCGAAAAATACCACGTTTTGAGCAACTGTATTAAAAATAACTTTTTCTGAAACATGCTCGGTAATGTTTACATTACTTTCAAAAAACGAACACGGAAGGTTTGTCATTTATGGACCGTGCGACTTCTTCCCGGCCAAGGCCTGCAACGTAAGTATGAAAATCCATTACTCCGCTGCTGTAAACTTTTAAATCTATCTCCCAATAATGAACTATGTAAACAGGCAATAGAAAACTCATACAGCCAACTGCCCAGTGTTCATAGTTGCGAGAATTAAAAATACCTGTACCGCTTGCTTAAAAAAGAAAGAAAATGGCGGTAACATTTAAACTAAAGCGAAAAGACAAAAGAATACGTAAACAACGTATTGTTTTGTTTTTTCGCCTTGCATCTTGCTCGCGAAAATGAGTACCAGTGACGTAACGAAAATACAGTAATAGATACACATTCAAACACATCATCAGAAGTCCAGCAGACTACTATTAATGTGCCTGGAAAAACATTAACACTTTCTGTTAGCAATTGTTCTAACGCGTCTAATAAGTATTACTTTTAATATAAATAATTATTTTTGTACTTTTTCTATTATACATCTTCCTCTCTTTAGTCTTTTATTATTTCCTCACATTGTTTGAGAAAAATACTACGCATGCCTCGGCGGAAACAGGCATTGCTCGTCCTTGTAATTTATTCTAATCCAGCAATCCGTTACTTCCCGGTCTCTGCATGTACATGTACTATTTCTTTTAAAATATTAAATTGTGGTGATTTTAAAGATTTTTTCGCGCATTCTAAAAATAGGCGGGAAAGTTTTAAGTTTAATTAATGAAAAACGCTCAAAACTTGTGAATTGTGAGTTTACTAGGCAACAACATATAAATTCCTCGAAATAACACAACCGCGTGTGGAAGCCGCGTAGACAAAAGACAAGCCAGTCTCGCCCGCGCGCCCGGTACGCTTTGTTAAGCTAAAACGTGAAAGGTAAATAAATAGAGTGTATTTTGCCATGACAGTAGCACGCGGTCTCCACGCGCCGTGATTGGATGAAATGGCGTATAGAAAGGTGTCGAATTCACGTTACCACTCACGTCTTTACAAAACCGTCAAAAACAATGACAGGTTTAGATGTGTTACCTCGTCAACCGCATTCGCCTGACACATTTCCTGAAGATTTTCAGTTGTTTCGGTCTTAACAGAATTATTTGAGAATGACTTTAAGAAAGAAGCCACCGTCAAACGACAATTAAAACTGTATTTTATATAAACAGAATTTTTTTTTAAAGGTAATTCGAAAATTACCCAAAATAAGGCAAAAGATTGTAAATCAATATGGCCAGTATAATTGATTAAATTTTTATATTTACTTTTGTTTTTGATTTACACTTTGACGCCGAACGGACTTTTTGGACAACTCAATTCATATGTAAATAAATAGGTAGCAGTAGAGGTCTTTGTGAAGGAGTCCGTCCAGGGAAGTGCCTCCTTACCTGTTTCTACCGCCAAGCAGTAATGCGACTTTTACTGCGTTCCAGTTTCACCCGGTGCAGGTGAAATTACAGGCACATGGGACTTGTCAACTAATGTCTCAGGGTGACGGGCGCAGTGGCAGCGCCACTCAGATCTTTGTGATTTAAAACTCTGAGTGGAACTGCAATTGCTACGAATAGGCGAGTCGCTTACCACCAGGTGCTCGACTTATTGGTCCTGTCACATGGTATTAAAAAAAACTACGCCTGTTTGACAGGTAACGTTACTGAACTTCATGATAACACCTCAAGGGCTCCAAGATCAGTTGTTGGGCATCGTGGTGGCCCAGGACCGACCGGAACTGGAGCTCAAGAAGAACCAACTCATTGTCGAGGGTGCTAATAATAAGAGGATGCTGAAGGAAATTGAGGATCAGATTTTGGAGGTAAAAGGGTATCACTGTTGGATATGCCTACGTTTAGAAACTTACTTAACTTTTCCTTAATAAATATAATAATAATTGTTAACGTCCCCTGTGGTTATTGTCTGGCACGCAGTTTAACAAAAAATCCCATTGAACAAAGCTAATACAAATTATTTAGTAACCTGCCCCCATTGAAACAACAGATAAGTTTGTATCGGCCTGGTCTAGTGCATTAGGATATTGGTAGTTGTACACGACACCACATTATATAAGTTCATCCCCCTTAAAAATTCGTGGAGACAGTTAAGATTTTTAGTGTATTCTATTCCTTTGTATAATATCTTAAATATGCCTTAGTGAATCTACCATCTGTAAAGCGCCCCGTAAACGATCAAATAACTTGTAAAATTTTAAGTGTTTGTCAAATTTATTGATCGTCTGCGGTTGTGTTTGATGGAAATCTAGTATGACGGCGTGTTTGACCAACATGTTTGAAGGCAAGGCAATGTTTATGGTAATGTTTTTTTGATTCCATATAGTCATCTGGTTCTATGCGCAATATTTCTTTTAACAAATTTTCGTGGGTATATTTTTCTTTTAATTTCAACCATTCCCTAGACCAACATCTATTTCTTTTTATCCTAATACTCAGTGCCAGAGTTAATGCCAGAAACGCATTGTCTGTTATTCTTACTCATTGCACAAATTACAAAGAGATATGACTCATTATGTTGTAAGTTTAGTACGTTACATACGACTGTACTTCGTGCAAGTTTGTCGAATTTGTTTGAATGTTTATTTGATCGTATGCGATATTGTTTGAAGAAAGTTTGAAGGATAAATTTAAGTCGATCACCTTTAAATACCGCCGTAAAGTTGCCTGCTTATCGGTGTTCTACAGGATATATCACGGAGAGTGTGCGATGGAATTGCATGATTTAATTCAACCTTCCTTCCGTCATCGTGGGACTAGACGTAGACAGGGGTTCCACGCCTATGTTGTGGATATTCCAAAAATTCACACGAAGCATTTCGCTTCCACATTTATGTGCCGAACGTCAAAGTAGCGGAATTCCCTGCTTGCCGACTTGTTCCCCGAACGCTATAACTTAGGCATTTTCAAGTCGAGAATGAATAGGCATTATTTAATTACGCATGCTACATTTTCGACCTCATCGTCGGTTTACATCAGGAGGTCAAAGGCGCACTTATTTATCTATAAAAAATGACACATTTTCGACGGCAAACTTGTATATACTCTATGCGAATGAGGTTAGGTTTAATTTTCTGCAAATACTTTTTGTATGAAGTACAGTTGGCAAATACACTGTTTATGCAAATTGTTCCCAGGTACTATCATCAGCGGGCAACATTCTAGAAGACGAGTCAGCGAATCGCATTTTGTCCTCATCGAAAGTTCTCTCTATAGAGATTCAGGCAAAACAAGCAGCAGCGGCCATAACTGAAATCGAAATTGACGACGCGAGATTGCAATATGTGCCTGTGTCCAAGCATGGAGCTGTGCTTTTCTTTTGTATTTCTGACTTGGGGGCAATTGACCCTATGTATCAGTATTCCTTGGTTTGGTTAGTACCGATGATGTTATTTGTTAAAAACAAATGCAAATTGAAGGGAAAGAGCTACTTATAGGCTAGGATTTATAGGCTTTCTATCGGATAGTGTCCACAGGAATAATTTAGTTCCACATTTACCATTCCTTGTTCGATCGAATATAATGTACGGAACCATTCATCTATGTCATTGATTGATACGCTACTGGTATCTGTGTTACCAGAAAACTACAATCAGAGGCTCTTCAAGCCTAGAGTGATTATTTAGCGTGGATTAATAACTCAGAGGAGTGCTAGTCTGCATACTACAGAGCGTAACTCTGAAATAGGTCAAAATCCTGTCTTATATCTAGATTGCGCTTCTATCTTCTTTCTTCTATCTATCTATCTTCTTTAATATGTCTTATATCTAGATTGCGCTGATCGATAACTTGGCCTTTATATAAATGGCCGAAGATATCAATTAATTCTTCTTTAATATAAAACATAAGTCAAAGCCAAAGAATCATTTTAAACTACCGATTTCGTACCCTCATGGTACGCTTGGACTTAGTTCTAAGGTTAATATTGTAGATATCTTCTTTCTTAATGAAATTATGTATATTTTTACGGCCATACAAAATATTTGAGTAAATATACTGTGATGCCATAGTCATGATACCAGTCTCCTTAAACTTTTCTCTGAGAGAAACCCGAGAACCTAAGCGGTACACAGAACGAATAGCTCGTTTTTGCAACACAAATACATATGGTTTGTGTATCACAGACGTGCCAGAATGTCTAACCCTCTTCCGACATTCAGGCACGTCTTAGTGCAAACAAAAGTAACAACCATGCCTTGTGAATCAGCATAAGACACACGTACCAAATTAGTATAAATAAGTAGCTCAAACAAAATATAAGACAGTCACCAACCCAGGACTCGTCTATCATTCTCCACCAAACTACCATGGCGAAGTGGTGACCACCAACATCTTTCACCTGCGCCATGGTAAAGTTTGTATATCTGCCGCTTTACCCCACATGACAATCCCCTAGGACATTATGCTATGGAAGTAACTAAAGTAGTCAGTTTATTCCTTGTAACATTATTCAAATATTGATCACGACCTAAAACTATTTTCTAAACTTTGACAAATCGACCCCTCCGACGTAAAGTATCGTATGTCGAAATTGCCAAGTTTACAGAGGAGCCTTTTAAATATTCTGAATTCACTGAAATAAGCACAACACGTGACTTTAGCATTTCTCAGTTTTTTTCGACAAAGCTCGTTACTCACATAGAGTATCATAAAATCCTAGATATCGGTTAGATGTTGTATTAGATGATCACTCTATTTGAGTAACGAGCTTTGCCGAATAAAACGGAGAACTTTAAAACGCTTCACTGTAAACTTGGCAATTTCGATATACGATACTTTACGTAGGAGGGGTCGAAATATGCGCATCAATAGATGGTACTGTGTATTACAAACCAATGTAAATATTAACGCTTGTTAATATGTATAGATAGATGGCGCTAATCCTAAACCAAATAAAATATTACCCGGTATACTTAAAAATCTTCACAATAAGCGCCATCTAGTTGATTTGTTTGTTATCACTAGAGGTTAGAGTAGCTTTGATTAATTGCAGCTCGTCAATGTAAGACAAATTGTTAAAAAAAATAGCTATTTGGAGCTCGTAGCGACATCTGGTGTATCAATAGGAAGTAAATATTTGATTATGCTGTCTTGTATCGCGATTTAGCAGTCCTATTTAATTATTGGTCTATTGGTCATAGTCAATTTTATGATACCACTATAGTGGCGCTACGGCAAAAAGAGCCCTTTAAACCCAAAACAAAAATCCGTAGCTCCGTAGGTAACCACGTTGAGGCAATAGACACTGGTTCTTACCGACTGAGCTACGGGTCAAGTTATTGAGTTGTCGAAATTATCCTTTGTTTTTGTTAAAGATTTTTTATTTTTCGGCATTATGAACCGCTAGTGACATCTAGTGAGAGATTTTAGAACCTAGTGCTGCAGTGAAGGTTCTCGATAACTTGACCTTTGACTAAGAGTTATAACTACGGTGCGGTAACTTCGGGAGAGTTATACTTAATTTCGATAAACACAATTTCGACTCGACAGTACTTCGACTACACATTAATTCGATGGAACGCTACTTCGACAAAACATGTTCGACAGGTCACTATTCCGACAGAACATGAAATCGACAAATAACTGCTTAACTAGTTATTAATTATTTTTCAGACATGTTTATGTATATGAGATATTCCGCTCAATAATGAAATGGTCCCTAACTAGTCTCTCAGTACAGCAAATATTTATATTAAATATTTCATGTTCTGTTGGAATAGCGACCGGTCGAATACGTGTATTGTCGAAGCAGTATTCTATCGGACTAGTGACCTGTCGAACATGCGTTTTGTCGAAGTAGTGTGTAATCGAAGTACTGTCGAGTCGAAATTAAGTATGACACTATCCCATCGGATCGGAAAAGTTTTTCTATGTGTTCAATCTTTGATTAATTATCATAATCAGTAATTAAGTCATAGGAGCTTGCTTTGTATATGTGTAATAATAAAATTCTATTAATTTTTCCAGGTTCATAAATCTATACAATCAAGCGATAATAAACTCGCCGAAACACGACGATCTAAGCGAGCGATTGGACGGCCTGAATGCGTACTTCACTAAAAGCATATATGACAACGTGTGCCGATCTCTGTTCGAGAAAGACAAGCTTATATTCTCTTTAGTGCTCACACTGGGTATTCTGAGGGCTAAGGTATATTATTTTGCTTTACATATATTTTAGAGCTGCGATGATTGAACTGACTTGGATGAAATTTAACTAACGACTAAGTCGTCTAGATAGTTTAACAAGTACTCTTCATCATCATCGACAGCCTGATTTAATCCATTGCTGGGTATAGGCCTCCCGGAGTTTGTGTCCTCCACCACGGTCCTGTGCTAGCCGCAACCATTGACGCCCCGCGACGCATACTCTGTCGTCGATCCACCTATCAACTGGACGCCCGACACTTCTTTTGCCCATCCTCGACCCACATCAATCAGTCGACATCTTGCTTCACTTGTCAACACCTCGCCTTGCTATGTGTCCCGCCCAATCTCATTTGAGTTCCATGATCAGAGTACCAGCATCCTGGACTTTCGTCCGTCGTTGGATCTCAATGTTTGGAACTCAGTTTACGCAGCATGGCGCGCATCATGGCCCTCTGTGCAACTCTCAACCTGTATAGTTTCCTGCGTGAGCGTCCATGTTTCTGTGGAACCTTGTCTGACTTAAGGATTTCATCTAACTTGCCAAACGCAGCCCGTCTCAGCTGGAATATTTTTGAGACAACGCCAAATGAGGAGGTCCCAACAGGAGGACCAATTTGGGAATCGAACTTTTGTAAATTTGTTCTGGTATGGATGTTCTGGGTTGCTTGTGTAGTCATAATTATACCATAACCTCATGAATTATGAATTGTTAAAAAATCACGAAGATGCGTCCGTTTAAGAAGTTAATAATACATAATTTGTCAATTAGTTCCATGAATAGTTCGGATATAAGTGACGCCATCTACTTTCTTTCACGGTTTCTACAACAACCAAAAAGCCGTTAAAACCAAAAACAAAAATCTGCAACAGGCACAAAGAGAAATTCGTAAGGTATGCTAACTCGTTCCGTAGCTTAGTTGGGAGAGACAGCCCCGGTATGGCGAAATAGACTGTGCTTTGAGTCTAGTCTGATCGAAGGAAGTTTTCTTTGCGTTTGGTAAATAATAATGACAATAATAACGTCATCAATCCATTATTCGTCGCTTTTCTGGGCAGATTCTGTGAGGAAAAGGATTAAGGTGTAGTCCACCACGCTGACTTACACATCTTAGGGACTTCCCTTATTTCCAAAAGTTCCTTCGACGTGTAAGTTTCACCACGATGCTTTCCTTCATCATAAACATCCACAGATGTATGTAACTTAAAAATTAGTGGTAGGTACATGCCGTCACCAGGATTATTTTATAAATTCGGCCTTCAAATTCAGAAGCAACCGTTCTGTCATTGGACCACCGCTTTCATGGTTTAATGATAGGCTTATTGGTATCTTTGATCAGGGTCAAATCGACGATGAGCAAGTGGTGTTCCTGCTAACGGGCGGCGTGGCGTTAGAAAATCCATACGAGAATCCCGCGCCTGCCTGGCTCTCGGAGAAATGCTGGTCCGAGGTCGTGCGCTCTTCTAATTTGAACGGGTAATTAATCTGCATGATAAACTGGCTTTCCAAGTTCTGTAAAATCACGGGCCGCGGTGCGCGAGCTCGCGTTGTACCGACGCGTACCTCACCTTTAAAAACAAGAGTAGAACTCGCAATACACACCCAAAGCGTTTCAGACCAGCACGGCCTGTGAAATCACAGGCCGCTATAATACCGTAGTAAGATAACCATATAACTTTGTACGCACACGATACGTAGAATATTATTTTATACTCCATTCGTTGCAAATTAGTTCTTTGAAACCTGATGCATTGATTGCCACTAGATGCCATCGCTAGACGAGCGTATAATGAATAGAGAGAGATGTACTACAAAAGTGACAGTCTTATTGTGCTCTTGTTTGACGTCAGCTTTATTTTCATCTCGTAGTGCATTAGATAATTTCCCGAAGTCCTCTTGTATCACTTTCCTTTATTTGTTGTACAGTTTAACGTACTGCTATGATTTTAGTTGATAACAGTTGAGCTTTGTGTTTGTTCAGGGAATTATTGCCACCTTACCTATTACCGCCAACCAGTAATGTGAGTATTAATGCGTTCCGATTTGGAAGGGTAAGGGTGCTGGTGAACTTAGAGGCCCTTGGAACTTGTCAACTTATGTCTTAGGGTGACAGATCTTTGCGATTTAAATCTCTGAGTGGCACTGCAACTGTCATGGACAGGTGTAGCTTAAAATCAGGCGCATGATTTATTCCCGTCACTTGATAATTAAAAAAAAATGCAGCACGTCTACCCATAACAGGTACAGTGCCACTCAGAGCTTTCAACCACAAATATCTGAAGGTCACTGCCACTACACACGTTATCACCCCGACACAAGGTTTTGCAAATCCTATGTGCCTATAGTTTCTTCACCAGCGCCCATCGCTATAATGCCCACATTATTGCTTGGCGGCAGAAGCATCTATGTATGGTGGAAGTATTTCTTACTTCGTAATGCTACTACATTTTCAGATTAAACGGGTTCAAAGAGTCATTTGAAAAGAATATAATGGAATGGAAGCGGTTCTACGACCTGTCCGCGCCTCAGGAGAACTCCTTCCCGGCGCCTTTCGACACCATCAAGGGCATCCCAAAGCTTATCGTTTTAAGGTACGTCACACAGTCCTAAAATAGCAACTTTTCTATTTATTTTTATATCCAATCAGTTAAATGAACTAGCTTTTGTGGCCACGTGATTGTTATGAGTCTCAATATTTAACAAACACCAATTATTCCAACCCAGATGCGTACGCCCGGACAAATTGATCGCCCTGGTTCAGCAATATGTAATCGCGGAAATGGGTCGTCAGTATGTGGAGCCTCCGCCCTTCGACCTTGAGAAGTCATATAACGACAGCAATTGCTGTTCGCCGCTCATATTCATTTTGTCTCCTGGGTCGGACCCTATGGCCGGACTGGTCAAATTCTCGATGGAGAGGAAGGTTGTCAGCTTTGAGACTATTTCGCTGGGACAAGGACAGGTGAGATAGTACATTTTCAGGTACTCATTTATAAAGTTGTATACACCTCTAGGCAAACAAGCTAATGTGACGTCATGACCGTGCATTTTTTACAGATTTACAGCCAAAAGTAAAAATAAATACGTTGTCAAGGAAAACATTATCTTACTTTGTTAATTCAAGCGGACTGCCAATCGCGATACCAGCCATTTTTGTAACTAATTTTTACATTGGCGACTTGCTCTAATTTCTGTTGATAAACAAAATCTAGATGGCGTCTATTACTTACATTTTTGAACTGTCAGTTGTTTTTTATTTTGTTTAGGATTTGTTTTTCTTTTATTGATAAGGTACATTACTGTTACAGTGTAACTTTACATTAGTCTTGTACTTATATGTCTACCTATTACAGACGTATACAGCATTTAATGTAATAAAATAATGATAAACAACAAAAAGAACAACAAAGAACTTATGAAATTACTGGGAAGATTATGGGCAGAATCAAAAATGTCTATATCTATTCAAACATTATTTTGGTTGTACGTAGAGGATAATCTAGGTAGTGGGCTGTGCAGAGCTAGGTTAGCCCGGCAATATTTTGGTTATTTTATGACGGGGGTATTTATAAGGTATGTTAATATTTATTTGGTTCAGAATATGGCAAACATTTTATTGTAGGATTGGCGCCATCTACCTAAATGTTAGCAAAATGTAATTTTTAAATTAGGTTATAACACTATTGATTACATGTGCCATCTATTGATACGCATATTTAACTGCCTCTGTGACCGAACGGTTACCATGCCGGATTGCCACGCAGAGGTCCCTGGTTCGATTCTCGGGCCGGGTGAAATATTTGTATGGCCTACATTTATTTCTCTCTCTCTCTCTGAGTTTGGGTGTAATTTGTGGTTGTCTATGTGTGTGTCCGCGACACAGGGTTTCCCTAGTGCGGGGCTATGTTGAGAGTGTGCGTTGTAATTATTATAAACTACTTCCAGGCGATCGATCAGCGCCATCTAGATGTAATACAAGATTTTGACCTTTTTCACATTTACGGTCTGTAGTATGGCGATTAGCAGTCCACTTATAATTACCATAAAATACACACAGGTTTTTTCGTAAGACCATTAGGAATAAGAACCACACGCAAAATAGGCGCTTTGACGCCGTATTGCGGACACCAGCCTTTACACAAAGTAGCAAGTACCAAGTAAGAATAAGAACTTGGGGTTTCCCGAGAACTACTTACACACCGAAAAATAATTCTTCAATGCATCAGGGTCCAATAGCAGCGAACATGATATCGACTGCGATCGTGACGGGCGGCTGGGTGGTGCTGCAGAACTGCCACGTGATGGACTCGTGGATGGGCGAGCTGGAGCGCATCTGCGCGGAAGTCATCGTGCCGCAAGCCACCCACACGCATTTCCGCATCTGGTTGACATCCTATCCTTCCAAAGCTTTTCCTGTCACTGTACTGCAGAATGGTAAACACTTTTTCGGCTTTCTTACATTTGAATAGGCACGATGCGATGTAAAATTTGCGAATGTCTGTTTGACCGAGAGTTTTTAATAGCTTACAAATATAGAAATATATAGCGAGTCTCCTTTTTAGCGCTGATCGTCTGACGCTGCTCTGTAATGTGGCAACATGGTAGTTTAGGACTTCTCAATAGCATTTGCTATAGTCCAAGTTTCTGTAGGTGTACTTGCCGTGTTTTTACTTTTATGTCCAAGCAGACCTTGCTTGTTTTTTTTTTTGGATAACTTGCCCAGCAGTAGACTATACCAAAATATGTTGCCAAACATGTCATAAATGTTCTTGCATAATTTTGGGGCTACTTTCGTAACTCAGAGAATTTAGTGACAAAATAGTATATGCTGAATTTCGATAAGTACGGCTCAAAATTATGGACCCTTATAAGCTAGTCCATATATGTGATGGGACGCGATGGTGCAGCAGCAATATTAAAATGTGGTAAGCTCGTGTAAAAGGGGACATTCATTATCTTGCATTGCGGTCCGCCTTGTTGATTATGGATGTACTCGCAGCCTGCAAGCATTGCAGGATTGCAATGCTGCAATGCGTCCTGCGACACTATACTAATACGCAGGATAGTGTGTGAGCAGTCTCCTGCCTGCGCGGCAGACTGTCATGCAGGTAGTGAATGGGCCTTTTAAGCTAGTCACAAATCTTCCTTAAACAAAGTTAACAAAGTAAGGACAGAAAGGAGAGTAAATAATGCTGAGTAAAAAACTAACTACTACATTAGAACCATTACTAACCTAAGACCGCAGATTGGGAACAGTTTCATGGTTTGCACGTACATTGCGCGCATTGGATACATCCAACACAAGACACAATGAACGCGCAAACCTCGAACACCTCGCTGAAGGCCAATTTGTGGCCTAAGAGTGTTTCGGCAACCAACCAACGACGCCAAGAGCGAATAGAAACGGTTAGGTAGGGATAAGTAGAAATGAAATTGCACTCATCCCAACCAGTGTCGGTGTGGTAGGGAAGAATGGAAAAAATCCACAAACATCCATTACACCACAGGGGACAGCTAGTGGGGACTAGTGGAATAGGCCGTTTATAAATGGTCAATAATAAAATGTGAAGCAATCATGAAAATTAATTTGTTTTCCAGGTGTAAAAATGACAAACGAAGCACCAAAAGGCTTAAAGAATAATATCAACAGATCATATATATCAGATCCGATCTGTGACCCTGAGTTCTACATCTCCTGTCCACGCACAGAGGAATGGCGAAGGTTACTTTTTGCGCTGTGTTTCTTCCATGCCATTGTGCAGGAGAGAAAGGCGTTTGGGCCACTGGGTTGGAATATTCAGTACGAGTTCAACGAAAGCGACTTGAGAATCTGCATTATGCAATTGCAGGTAATATTTTAGGTGGAACATACAAACTTGGATTGAAACTGTTTAGTAGAAGCAACTAAGGCGATTTTGCCAAGGTCAAATAGAGGACGTTCCTAAGAAGGGCCAAATTAAGACTACTCTTGATCGAGGAACGTGTATGAAAGCATTGATGCGTGTTGATGAGGAAGAAATGTGTCGGGATCATAGCAAGTGAAAAGCTTGCAGCGACAGTGGTTACTCCTATGGGGACAGGTCGTGTAGTGTATGGAACATAGTTTCCCAAAGTGATCTCTACCGCTCCCCTGTGCGCTGAAGTTCTAGGTAGGGGTCTCGGAAGCAATTGATGTTGTCCAGGACATGCTACCGCAATTTTAATTTATATTTTTCTCTTGTAGTCTTTTTTGTGTTAGGTTAATATCATCACGAGCTATCTTTTAAAATATTTAAAATGTTATTGAGCAACTGTCATCAAATGTCATAATTATCACAGATAAACATTTTTTTTTGTGACAGGTCTTTAACATACATATTGCAAATCACAAGTAACAAAAAATCAGTCTTTAGTAATATTTGAATATATTAACTGCCTCCGTGGCCGAACGGTTACCATACCGGACTGCCACGCAGAGGTCCCCGGGTTCGATTCCCGGGCCGGGAGAAATATTTGTATGGCCTACATTTATTTCTCTCGTGAGTTTGGGTGTAATTTGTGGTTGTCTGTGTCCATGGCACCCGCGACACAGGGTTTCCCTAGTGCGGGGCTATGTTGAGTGTGTGCGTTATTATTTGAAAATCTATCGATTGCTATTTCTTTTCTTAATACTCGCTTTGTTAGTGGGGGTTTGTTAACTGTAATTTATATACATTAATATGCACTATAAGCTAGTAAGTACCTGGGTATCTGGTGGGAATAAAAATATAATTATTTATTTATTGACCCCCTTCATCCGGTGAGAATAGAAAGTAATAGTAATAATTAAGTAAAATAAAACTGATCCACCGGGAAATCTGTTTTAGGAGATAAGCAGCTTCATTTTGTGAAACTGCGTCATTTCCGAGTCGAGGCGTATAATATTGCGGATGGGCTACCCGATCGGATCGATTTCAATTTGAATTAAAATCAGGGCCCAGGTGGGAATAACCCTTTGGCATTTCGATACGTGAGTGACCAAGCATTAAGCTTCACGTTCACCACAAGCCGGTGGTTATAAATCGTCGAAATTTCGCAGCTGACAAATAATCACCCACAAAAATAGTTTTTGAATTTTTTATCTTGATCCACACGTTTCTTCTACAGATGTTCTTAACTGAGTACTCGGAGACACCGTTGGATGCCCTGAATTACCTCGCAGGCGAATGCAACTACGGCGGAAGAGTCACTGATGACAAGGACAGAAGATTAATTCTGTCTCTTCTTTCAATTTACTATAACGAGGAAGTTACTACTAATCCAGAGTGAGTTTACCGATAATAATAATAATAATAACACACACACTCAACATAGCCCCGCACTAGGAAAACCCTGTGTCGCGGGTGCCATGGACACACACATACACAACCACAAATTACACCCAAACTCACGAGAGAAATAAATGTAGGTCATACAAATATTTCTCCCGGCCCGGGAATCGAACCTGGGACCTCTGCGTGGCAGTCCGGCGTGGTAACCGTTCGGCCACCGAGGCAGTTTAAAATACCATAACCGATATATCGACTGTGAACTGGCAATCGGTACTATCTAAATTTTGACAACTGTACAGGATGAAGAAAAAAATTGTTTGCGTCATTTATGTAGCATCTGGTTCATTAAATAAAAATGCGTAGTTTTTAAATATTTTTATTACACATGTATGTATGTACACTACGTATTTTTATTTAATAAACCAGATGCTATATAAATGATCTTTTCTTTACAGGTAAAATTTGTCCAAATTGCGATAGCACCAGTTGCCAGTTCACAGTCGATATGGAAATGCTCTATTCATCAATCGTTGGTATGACATTAGTTTTGAGAATTTATGCTATGGTATTTATTGTGGTAACTCAACGGAACGAGCTTCTCAATGGACAAGTCTACTGTTAATTTTTTTTATGATATCAAATAACGAAACAAGTTTTGCGCCTGGTGGTAAGCGACACGCCTGTCCATAACAGTTGCAGCGCCCAGAGTTTAAAATCACAAAGATATGAGAGGCACTTTCATTCCGCTAGTCATCCTGTGACATGGTTGACAAGTCCACGTGCCTGTGATTTTACCAGCACCCTTGCCCTTCCAAACCGAAACGCAGTAATGCTGACATTACTGCTTAGCGGCAGAAATAGGTAAGGTGGCAGTACTTCCCTGGACGAACTATTGGAATCTTCTTCCTGTCCTTATTTCACGCTAGATGGGGTCGGCACAACATGTATTTTTCTTCCATTCTCCCCTATCAGCCGTCATTTTTATACTCACACCTTTCTTATCCATGTCATCTTTCACACAATCCATCCATCTTTCCTTTCCCCTTATATCCTTCCACATTCATACCTGGCACTTTTCTCGTCACATAACATTGTTCCCTCCGCAAGACATGCCTTACCACGCTAACCTATTACTCCTTATCTTTTCCGTCACTGGCGCCACTTTCAAACGTTGCCTGATGTGTTCATTCCTTATCTTAACCTTTCTCGTCACTCCACACATCCATCTCAATATTCGCATTTCCGCTACATGCACCGTTCGTTCATCCTCTCTTTTCATCGCCTAACATTCTGACCCATACGACATGACAGGTCTAATGACGATCTTGAATATTTTCCCCATTAGCTTACCAACTATTGGAATATTATACATATATACTATTGGAATATCATATATACTATTGGAATATGTCCATAAACTGCGTGCAATGAAATGCTGTGGTGTCTTCGTGTGCCCTCTAGTGATTTTATACATACATTTACTTTTAAGTTTTGAGTTCGTTTTTGTAACGTATCTATATTTATGAATGTTCGCGGTACCTCTCGCTATAACTGTGAGCTATTGCCAGCAGTGGGACCGTAACGGGTTCATGATCATTCAAAGTAAATTCTACTCATCATCAACAACACATTCCGATACCTCCAATAAACACTACGCCAATTTATTTTTTGGTCATGTGTTTTATTTTTCTAAACAGCCATATTTATTTACTAATTTGTCAAAATAACAATAAAGAAACGAAAACCAAAATGAAAACGGAACGGGTCCAAATAACGTAGGGTCGTATTCCAGAACTCTAGTCAATTCTCAAGTCAGGACTTGAGTATGATTTAAAGCACTAGAAGTCATACTCAAGTCCTTGCTATTAGGGTCGTATTTCCAGGGCTTCAAATCATACTCAAGTCCTGACTTGAGCATTGACTAGAGTTCTGGAATACGACCCGTAGTGTTCATTGGAGGCAGTGTTGCCATGTGCACCGTAATTACGATAAATGCACCGTACTACCGTACAAATTTGCCACCTACCGTTGACACACGACAACGGTGATAAAATCTACTGTAATCTGCAGGAGCTGGATTTTTTGTAGTAAAGCATATTAAAGGAGGAGCGAGATCGATGTATGCGGTTCAATTAATAATAACCCGCCCCCTTTAAGGAAATCTTTTGATGCAGCAATCTATCCATATGACGCATATGCAAATATTCGTCAATTTTAAGCCTGACGAGGAAATGTTGAAAAGATTAAATAAAAACATTATATACGTATTTGATAAATTTTTATTTTATAAATAGGATCAGATTTAGTAAAATTTTTAGTAAGGTATTCCTCTCCTCATTTTTGTAAATGTTCGCATTTTATTTTTTCTTTTCTCTTATTATAATTCTAATTTTCCTTACTTAATTATAAAATAAAGCAAGGTAAAAAACTCCCATAAAAGTTTATTACAAAGTTAAGTTACTTTTAAAAGTATATATTTTACCATAATTACACTGGTTTTTTCCTGGCTCAATGCCACAATCACCGCAATTTCCTAGGATCTACCATATTTTACGAGCGGAACCACCGTTGACCAGATTTTGGACATAGCAACACTGATTGGAGGTTTCGATGTATACGTCCCACTGCTGGGCACAGGTCTCCTCTCAGGCGAGGGTTTAGGCCATAGACCGTCACGCTGGCCCAATGCGGGTTGGCGGGGACTTCACACGTGTTCCGAGGGCTGTCCGACGCTTTCCTTGCGAAATTAAATTTCGCACATAAATTCCGAGAAACGCAATAGGTGCGCGCCCGGATTCGAACCCACGACCTCTGCTTGAAAGGCAGTAGGTCAAACTATTTAGCTACCACGGCGTTTTCTACTCATTATGACAAATTTCAATGTGCCTTTATAGCTATTCCTTCTCGCCGAGCGGCAACTACAAAATGCCGCCAAGCATGGACTACAACTCCGTGCTGGAGCACATTCGGGCGTTTCCTATGATCGCCAAGCCAGAAGTTTTCGGACTGCACGAGAATGCTGATATCACTAAGGATAATAAAGAAGCTGGTGCTGTTAGTATAACTTACATATTGTGCTCTTCATAAAATGACGAAATTGGACACGTAACGTGTTCCGAAAAAATACAAGATTAAAAAAAATATATATTGAATTGATATTCAATTATTTTTCATGTGAAATTACTCCACTAGTTTGTTATAATTATTCATATAAAGATCGAAAAAAAAATTCCTTCATATAGAAAGACACGACAACAAGCACATAGAAAAATTCGTGAGGTCCGCAGAGCTGGTTCGTTCCGTGGCTTAGTTGGTATAGTGTCAGGCACGGTATGCTAGAAGACGTCAGTTCGAATCCGGCCGGATTGAAGGATTTTTTTCTGAGTGTTCGATCTTTGTATTCTTAATTAATATTAAAAAAAATTTGTTAAAAAAAAAAATTTAAAAGGATGTGAACCAAACCATTAAATTCATAAAGGTATGTTTTGCCTCGAAAATGTGTGGTTTTTTTAACGCCTTAATATAATTTAAGGTCATACAAAAGTGCTGTTACACAATAAGTAGAAGAATTTTTGAATGACAAAGAAATAATCTTTATGTGTTACTTCCTACAATATTATGTAGGTTCATCATTGACCGTCAATCTAAGATCGCATTATTAATATATTTTTATTTTACATATCGCCGCCTTACGTTCTCAAACTCGTATCTTAATATAATAAGAAATTTAAAATAAATAGAAAGTTTTGGCATCTTCTAAATAATCGTCACTCTCTATAAGATACGAGTTTGAGAAAGTACGGCATCGATATTATATTTTAAATAATGAAATATTTTTGTAATGTCTGTTCTTTCAATCCGACTTTAAAAAAGGAGGTTTTTCAATTCGACTGTTTATTTGTGTGCGACGCGATTACTCAGATTTGTGAAGCGATTTTGATGATTCTTTTTTTTTGTCGCATAAAGGGTACCCCAGTAATGGTCGCGCTCTTTCCGGTAACCGATTTCAATTAAACTTGGCAAATAGATGTAATTCCATGAAGTTTTGGGGTTGGTTTTTTTAACATAAAAGTTACAATCAGTGGCGGATTTGCCCTAAGGCCCAGTAGGCCCGGATCTAAAAATCGTGACAAAAAATTCACTGGTGATAACAAGAAATGACCTAAATATTCTAAAGGCTCACACACATTATGGCGAACCGCACTGCGCCGCATCGTATAACAATAATCTTCCTAAATCACTTTCGTGCATTTTATGTATAAAAGATAGATATTTTACATATCTATAATGTAATGTATAATCACTAAATCTACTACGTCTGTCTGTCTGTTTCGGGATAAGCGATCTCAAAAACAACTTGCACGGATGTAGTCAGTACATGACCTGGGGCCTAGGGCGGCCAAGATTGCAAATCCGCCTGGTTACAATTACAAAGTTTTTAGCTACACCCTGATAGGGGTACATGAATTTTATGTGGCACTGACATGTTTGCTGTTAAAAATATGTCAAAAATTTTATTCAATTCAATTGTTTATTTATTTAGGCATTAATCCCATAACATTACATTGTACATTACACGGACTTCAGACTTTTTTGTCATGCTTATTATTGTAGGTACTTTTGTGTTTGATTTTTTTTCTTTTTGAGGTCTTAACTTTTACCATAAGTTAGATATTTGAAAATGAAAATGTGGACAACTGCAATTGGCGCTGACTAGCTTTACCTAAAAACATTGAATGTAAATTGTTATTAATAGCTGTTGTTGTTCCGTATAAAATAAAAGAAAATAACAAAATACTGAACACGGCCCCGCACCGCAGCTGCTGTTCGGCACGCTGCTGACGCAGACGGCCATCATCGCGGGCGGCGGCGGCGCGGAGGGCGGCGAGGGCGGCGGGGTGGTGGAGCTCACCAGCGACCTGCTGCAGCGCATGCCGCGCGACTACGACATCTACGAGGTGTCCCTCAAGTACCCCGTCGAGTACTACAACAGCATGAACACGGTGCTCAAGCAGGTACGTCGCTACTGCATTTTAGTGTGCTGTAGAGCTCTTTCATAGTGATAGAGTTGGTGTCGTCCAGGGAAGTACTGCCACCTTACCTATTTCTTTTTGTTTATAATATGTGACGGGACGAACAAGTCGTGCGCCTGATGGTAAGCGACACGCCTATCCATAACAGTTGCAGTGCCACTCAGAGCTTTAAATTTTTTTACGAATTTTTTAAATTTTTTAAACGAAGATTAGGAATTTTTCATCTGCTCCCTCTTAAATGAATTTGAGACTTATGACGACGACTGTCAATCAGTTCGTCCAGAGAAGTACTGCCACATTAACTATTTTTGCTACCAAGCTGGTGCTGGTAAAATTACAGGCACATGGGCCTTGTCAACTTATGTCTCAGGGTGACGGGCACAGTGGCTGTGCCCCTCAGATCTTTGCGATTTAAAGCTCTGAGTGGCACTGCAACTGTTATGGACAGGCTTGTAGCTTACCATCAGGTGCTAGACTTGTTCGTCTCGTCACGTGATATTATAAAAAAATATATTTAAGCCTTTTATTTATTAGGTTGGCCATGCGGTATTTAAAACAAAAAAATATGAAACATTAATCAATTGTATTATGGTCAAGGTGATCTACAATCTTATGCCATCTTTCGCGTAATAACAGAATTCTCCTTTGATAAAAATTCCTGTCTTATGGAATACAGTTTGACCTTTTTTTTTGACGGGGGGAAATCTTTATGGATACCCCTGAGCCCAGGGAGACTCAGGGGTTATGTGGGGACTCTCCCTCCAGACTGGAGGGCCTACCCCACTAAAACCCCCCCGGGTTTCCCTCTCGCCGGTTGAGTCGGCGCCGTGGGATCAGTGAACATTCACCACGACGCCGCCCGGCCGCCCTAGCTTACGCCAGGGCTCCCGCGCCAACGGAGGGGCGAGTCGGTTGTCCTCCGACCCGCCCCCCAGACGAGTGAGGCCGTGCAATGCAGGCTCCGGAGTCCCTGTCCAGAGCCCGCTGGTCTCACTAGGGGATCAGGCGAGCAGCGAACTGCCTTCGCCTTCTCCCCGTAATACAGTTTGACCTACCGCCTCTCAACCATTTTTTTTTATGTCACCAAGTGACGGGACGTTTTAGTCGTGCGTCTGGCGGTAAACGACACGCCTATCCATAACAGTTGCAGTGCCACTCAGAGCTTTAAATCGCAAAAATCTTATGGCCACTGCCACTGCGCCAGTCACCTTGAGACATAAGTTGACAAGTCCCATGTGCCTGTCATTTAACCAACACCCTTACCTTTAAAAACCGGAACGGTCACATTACTGCTTGCCGGCAGAAATAGGTAAGGTGGCAGTACTTCCTTGGACGAGCTCTTTACTGTTACCGAAATTTAATTTGAAATTCAAAGAATTTTGTTATAATTGCGTTATTGGTCCATTACCGTGGTAAGAAAACGTGATTCTGGTATTGAAATCATTATAGGGAAGACAACGCTTTCGATCGATAAAGCATTCCTAATATTTGTCGCGAGAGGGATACGCCTTCACCTTTATGATTGACATTTTGATAGAGCCAATACCCAATCTGCCATTGAATCTATTAATAAGGATCTTCTTGTGGTGAAGTCTTGGGCTGATGCGTTTGGTTTGCTTGTAAACCCTAGGAAATCACAGGCAATAATTGTAGGTAGCAACAGACTTTACTGCAGGTTGGACATTAATAATCTCTCCAAGATCTCGTATGATGGAGTGTCTTGCATATGCTGAAAACACAAAGAACCTCGGTCTGATAATCGACCGTACACTGTCCTGGACACCACAGGTAAATGAGGTTGGTCGACGCATGCACTTTTCCTATCATTCTCTCAAGCGGCTTCAATTCTTCTTACCGTTCAACGCCAAGGTTATGCTTGCTCAGTCCCTACTACTCCCTCTTCTCGACTATGCCGATGTTTGTTATTTGGATGTTACTGAGGAGCTGCTTAACAAACTAGAGCGCCTACAAAATCTGGCAATCCGTTTCATATTCGGTTTACGTAAATATGACCATATCTCTGCATTTCGGACTAAATTGAAATGGCTCCCAATCCGACTTCGCCGAGATATGCACGTTCTTTGTCTTCTTTATAAAATTTTAAATTACCCCCAGCTTCCTCATTATCTGTGTTCCCGTTTTTCCCCCTTATCCCCCAATTTCCGCCCAAAACGTACCTGTGACACTAGAACACTTTTATATCCCCAATCCAACTCCAAATTCTTTCACAATTCTTTTACCGTAAGTGCAGCTCGTATGTGGAATAAACTACCTGCTAACATTCGTGACAGTCCATCGGTGGCATCTTTCAAACACAAATTAAGAGAGCACTTCCTGTCGAACGCGTTAGATAGTTTATAGGTAACATATTTGTAAACAAATAATCTGTTATTATAATACATATTCTGCTTATGTATGTATTTATGTATATAAAGATCATGTATGTGTGTATGTCTGTCGTATGTATATTATTATCATTTATACTTTATTCACATTTAAATTTTAATTTTGTTGTACAATAATTAGTCCCGCAGACTTCATTTTTGCACCACGGCTAGGGTTGGCTGGAAGAGATCTCTTATAGAGATAAGCTCACCTTTGTATATGTCCATTGTAACGTGTGTTTCATGTGTCTTTTCTTTGTACAATAAAGAATATTATACATTGATGTGCGCCAAACTAGTAACGACTGGTATCCCTTGATCCCAGGAACTAATCCGTTTCAACCGGCTAATCAGCGTTGTGCGAAGAACGCTCCACGGCGTGCACCTCGCAGCCCAGGGACTGGCCATCATGAGCGCGGAACTGGAGGGTTGCAACAATGCCTTCGCTAAAGGCATCGTGCCTGCCGCATGGATGTCCAAGTCTTACCCCTCTATGAAACCTTTGGGGTCTTATTTCGCTGATTTGCTATCCAGGTAAGTGGTTTTATAGTTTTCTTTTCGTTTAGCGATGATCCCAGTGGCACAAGGGTTTCCACTGTGGGCGCTGGAGTCTCGGAAAAACCAACTTTTTTAAATTGATTCTGCTCTGTATGGTCTGGTAGTGCCCCCACTACGGGGAGTTTTATTGACACTAGGTTGTCTATATTATTTTTCGTAGAGGGACATTCCCATTGCGAGTTGTATTTATCAAAAATGGACTGATAATGAGTCTCACCCGTCATTACATGTTGGAAATTGCCTCACTTGCTGTTGTTTACATTCGACATTGTGAAGAATTTGTTTGTATTCTTTAACGCGTTGTTACGCATAAATGTTTTTTTATGAACTACCTAAAAATAACACTTTGGCTTTAATATCAACCTATACAAATAAATCAACACATCGTTAACATCAATCACTGTCAGGCGATTTTAAAAAGCCGGAACTGTCTATTTGTTATCTTGATAATAATAACTGATGAGGAGTCGTCTCCAGAATTGGTTATCAAGACAGAATATTATTGTTAGGTGACGGAAAGCACTTTTTTATTCCCTGCTTGCGGAGAGTGTAAAGGCGTTCATAATCCATCGTCTCGGCCTGATCGTCAAATACGTACTTAAGAATGTACAGGGTTATTTCTAACATACTAACCTCGCAAATTATAAATAATATCTTTTGTACCACGACTTTTTACAAATATAATAGGTTTACTAAAAATAAACATTTTAATAAACTGCGAGAGGCCGTTGAAATTAAAAAACATCCTAATTTCAACAGGGAAGATGGTTTCTCCGTACCACCAGTTTGAGATCCAGTATTTTCTCTGATGTAAAATCCCAAACAAACATAAGACTGCAGGACTAATTAATATGTTTTAATTATTTCTAATTTCTATTATTAACTAATAATAAATTTAATTTAATAAAATTTCATACTGCAAAATAGAATAATTTGTAAAACAGAATGTAGCGTAAATTGAAATGTCTTTGTAAAATTAATAATAAGGTATTTAATAACTTTTGTAACTATAGTGAAAAAATAGGGTGGTTTGCAATAATATTAGACATAACTGGTTGATGACTGTAGCACCTCAGTTAACCGTGAACATGGGACTTGGAAAGGGCCCGAAACGTTGGTTTGTTTAAAAAACAAATATACGCGATTTAAATTCGGAAAAATAGCTTCATTTCCTATAAACTTTTTAGTTTTTGTTATAATATGACACTTTAAAATCTGTATTTTTAGCAACCCCTACCGCATGCTGTCGTTCATAAATATAATTTTGGCATTGGGTGCTTTTACCGCACACAGTCATCGCCGTTTAGAGCGATCTATTAAAATATTTTTAACCGACTCCAAAAAAAGGAGGTTCTCAATTTGACAGTATTTGTGAACCGATTTTGATGATTCATTTTTGTTGGAAAGAGGATACCTCAGTAGTGCTCCCATTTCAATTTAAGGAAAATATTACACCTCACACAGTTTGGTTTTTATAAAAGTTCTAATTATTCCTTTTTAGTTTCATACTGCCCAAGATCCTTGTTCTCGTGTATTAATTTGTTTTTGTTTATTTTACTTTACTTGACATTTATTATTGTTTTTATGTTAAATAATATAATAACGCACACACTCAACATAGCCCCGCACTAGGGACACCCTGTGTCGCGGGTGCCATGGACACACACAT